>NC_141805.1:8246982-8552241 GCF_057944985.1 Cucurbita pepo subsp. pepo | reverse complement strand
TTTCCAGTCCCATTCACGATCCTCATAAAAAATTATATCGCAGCTAACTGTGATTTTGTTTGCAACAGTATCAAACATTTTGTACTCTTTGGATTCACCACTGATTCTAAATGAAACACAACTTACACTTTTATCTTCAAGCTTTTTCCTCTTAGCATCTGAAATATGACCATATCTCACACATCCGAAAACTCGAAAATAGTCAACTGATGGTTTTACTCCACTCCAAGCCTCTTTTGGTGTCACATCTTTTACTGCAAGAGTTGGTGATCGTTTTAAGACATGATTCACCCGTATAACAGCTTCAGGCTAGAATTTTTTTGGTACTTTCTTTTCTGTTAACACAGCTCCTACCATGTTCATCATTGTATGATTTTTGCGTTCAGCTATGCCATTTTGTTGTGGAGTATAAGCTGTGGTCAGTTGTCTCTTCACTCCATACTGCTTGCAAAAGTTATTAAATTCTGCCGAATTGAATTCTCCTCCTCTATTTGTTCTCACGCATTTTATGGGCATTCTAACTTCTTTTTCCACCAGAATTTTGAAACATTTAAAATGGTAAAATGTTTCTCATTTTCATGGGAGAAAGTACATCCATGCCTTCCTAGAAAAATCATCTATAAAACACAACACATACCTTTTCTCGCTGCTTGAAGGCAGAGTAATTGGACCACACAAATCAGCATGAACAAGTCCCAATTTTTTTATTGCTCTCCATTGACTGTATTTTGGAATTGGAGTCCGATGTTGGTTGCCCTTTATACATGCTTCGCAAGTGATGCTTGGATCAACAATTTGCGGCAAACCTTCCACCATGTTTTTATGTTTCAAAATATGAAGGCCTTTGTAGCTGAGATGACCATAAACGATAGTGCCAAAGTGTTGATTGATCTGTATTAGAGACTTGGAGGCAGCTCCCTTCAGTTGTTGTGATTGATGACTCTGCAAGCAAAATGAACATTGGGTTTGCACTCATAATTGATTATGTTATTTTCCCCTTTTGTGAATGATAAATACTGCATGCTCCATTTTTTAACCGTACATCTACTCCCTTCTCTTGAAGTTGTCCAACGCTCAAAAGATTTTTTTTGAGTTCAGGTGCCCATTATACTTCTCCAATGGTATAACGATTTTCTTGCAAAAACAATTTTACAATACCTTTCCCAGACACTTTCATTCTGGTATTATTTCCAAGCTTGACACGGTAAGTAAAAGTTTTATCTAAGCTTGAAAACATGTTTTCATTACCACACATGTGATTTGAGCAACCCAAGTCTAAGAACCAGGCGTCACTTCTCTTTGGTCCATGAAGTTCTACATAGGTCATGAGCAGCCCCACATCTTCTTTGTCAAGCTCAGCATAATTTGCTTCATTCTTCCACTTTGGACATTCATACTGAAAATGTCCTAAGTTGTGACATTTATAACATTCAACAGTTGCTTTATTGAAATTTATTCTCCCTCTTCCACGCCCTCTTCCTCTTTACGTTCCTCTCCCTCTGTTGTTTGTACTTGATCGACCTACAACATTTAGCACCTGTTCTTCATCATTGTTGCTGAGGCGTCGAAATTTCTGTTCATGCGTCACTAACGAACTTTGTAACTCATCAATGGACATAGTATCAGTATCTTTTGATTCTTCAGTGGATACTACAACGTATGTAAATTTGTCATTAGGGTGCGTATGGATTTTTTCTACAATTTTCTTTTCTGACATTTCTTCTATGTTGCTTCTCATCTTATTAGCAACCTGCATCACTTTTGCAAAATACTCAGTGATGGTTTCATCCTTTCTCATCTCCAGAACCTCAAACTCTCTTCTTAATGCATTAATGAGTGATTTCTTCACTCTTTGGTTTCCAACAAACTTTCTCTTCATTGAGTCCCAAACAATCTTGGATGTGCGGCGGTCCAAGATTTGTTCAAAGACAGTTCGATCAATCGCTTGGTACAGGTAATGCCTTACCTGATGATCCTTGACTCTAATTTTCGTTAATGTTTTGTCGTCACTCATTCTCTCAGTGTTCAATCATTTGAAGTTTGCAACTTCTTTCCAGCTGGCTGTGATACCAATTGATGAGTTTAGCAGCAGATTGTTAGAGCAGAGAACATAAACAAATTGATCTCAAGTGCGGTTTTATTAGTTCTAAGCATGACATTATATAGCCTTTATAAAAAGATATGAACTAGAAATAACGTAAAGTAGTTGAACATAAAAATATCAGCGGAAAAATCCTAAGAGTCCCAAAGAATAGGACTTCATAGAGACTAGAACTATATTTGAAACAAAAAACTAAACTAGGGACTCCTAACATCCTTGTCCTACCAACACTAACATCGTGGGCTCTAAATCAGTGTTTCGCACTCAATATTTTTCTAATGGATCTGTCGAACGTTTCAAGGCTCGTCTTGTTTCCAAAGATTATATTCAGGTTTCTAGTCTTGACTACACTAATACTTTCAGTCGGGTTGTCAAAGCTACTACCTTCCGTATTTTGCTTTCTCTTGCTGTCACAAATAAATTGTCTCTTTAGCAACTTGATGTCAAGAATGTTTTTCTCAATGACACTCTTATTAGACATGTTCATATGGAACAACCTCTTGAGTATATTGATTCTCATTTTTCCACTCATGTTTGTCTATTAAAGAAAGCCCTCTATGGCTTAAAGCTCCCCGAGTGTTTCAGCTCATTTTTTCTCACACTTCATTTTTTTTTTTTTTTTTTTTTTTTGCAGTCGCGCTGAACGTCTATTATGTTGATGACATTGTTGTTAATGACAACAACCCATCTCTTGATGACTTTACTCACAAACTTCATTTTGAATTTGCTACCAAAGATTTGGGCTCTTTCAGTTATTTTCTTAGTCTTAAAATTTCACCCACTCCTGATGGTCTATATCAATCTCTTGTTGGCACCCTTCATTGCTTGACTATTACGCGCCCAGATATTGCCCATGTTGTTAATTCTGTTACTCAATTTTTGCATGCCCCTACTACAGATTACTTTCTGCTGTCAAGCGTATTCTTCGCTATGTTAAGTGCACACTCCACTTTGATTTTACCTTTCGTCAATCCACTGTTCCTAGTGCGATAGTGGCTTATTCGAATGCTGACTGGGTTGGCTGTCTTGATACTCGTCATTCTATATCTGATTATTCTATTTATCTTTGTAACAATATTGTTTCAGGTAGTGCCAAAAAGCAACCTGTTGTCTCATGCTCCAGCTATGAATATGAGTATCGTGCTCTTGCCACGACTATTGCTGAACTTCTTTGGCTTACACATCTTTTTTTGAACTCCTGCATGACCTCAAGGTCCCCATTCGACAGCAGTCCATGCTCTTATATGACAACAAAAGTGTAGTTTTTTGAACTCCAATCGGGCCAAGCATGTTGAATTAGATTATCATTTCCTTTGAGAACTTCTTGTTGTTGACAAACTAACCCTACCATCTCCAAGTTTCTGATATCTTTACCAACTCGACCTCTCTTTGAATTTTTCAGATCCAAACTTCACGCTTATTCAAATCCGATACTCACTTGCGGGAATGTTCAGGATATTTAGCATTCCAGTACGATTTACCATATGCATCATATATGACCCTTGATTATAGTCTAATATCTTGTATGCGTTTATTACTCTTTTCATTTCCTTCCTAATCTATTTGGTCTTATTCGATTGATTATAAATAGAAAACTCTCACTATCCTTTAGATACAATGATTTTAGCAAATATTCTCACATAAGATCAAAGACGAGAAAAAGATGAAACCAAAAAGATAAACAAGAAGGAAAAGACATCCCGACTTACATACATACCTCTCGCTAATGTCATCCGCTCAACAATGCACACACAAAATCTCCAATTTGAGAAGCAATAGAGGACCCCACGGGCTCCCATAATTGCTTGCGTACGTTTAATTGCTTCTAAAATGGGATTCTATCAAAATCTTCTCCCCAAATGGGGATGTTGCATTTCTTTCAAACTTGCCATAAAATCTCGTCTCTTCGACGGTTTTAGATTTTCTTGTCTCGTACTCGATGAGATTGAAATAGAAAGCGTGGACTGGAAAGGAGAATGTTTCTCATCTCCGTCCCATCTCGTGAACATCTCTCCATGCATATATTTCTTTAGAGAATGTTTTTCATCTCCGTCCCACCTCGTGAACATCTCTCTATGCATATATTTTCTTAAATGAAATGATATATTTAATATTATGAGGTCATAGTTAAAAATATTAGGTGTAATAATTAAAACATGTTTCAAAAAATTATCAATTAAAATAGAAATAAAATGTAATATAAATGGAGATATAATAGATTAGCAAAACATAAATCAAATTAATAATGGGATGAAATTTCCTTAAATGAAAACCGTGTATACCTTAGTTTTTAAAAGTGGCAAAAATCACACATTTTGGCATTTCTACCTGTCTAAGAATTTTGATAAAATAAAATTTAAATACCTAATATGGAACTATTATTAATCATAATAAATTTCATTTTTTTAGGGTGAAATGTTTATATCTTAATTAAAATATTTTTTTATTCATCAAAATCAACGTTTTATCGATATATGGTGCAACATAACGTGTAGTCATCCATATCATCTATCACTTATTTGTACATAGCATTGCATCAAACCGAAACCTTGCACTCAAATGAAGTGTCAGAACCTTACATTGAAATGAAATCTTGCAATAAACTAAAGTGACAGAGCTATCGTCCCACTAAAAAAAATATTCTTGTGATAGGACCCGTTCTTGGTCAGAAATACAGTGAAATTGTCTTTCCTATTCTTTCCCCGACCCCTGCGACTCAGAAAGATGTTCACTTCTTAAACTGAGTGTTATATGACGAATGTTATATGACTCATGTACTTTCACATGTCACACCATATATTTTATGTTAGCATGTTCACACTATGCTGATGAGACATTTAAAATTCATGTTTGTTAACCATGAAAGATATGACATGTAAACCTATAACTTGATACTATAGAATCTCATGCATTTTATATGTCACATGCATAAGGATACTTTTTCGTTATGATTAGTACAGTCGTGGACACCATGATATTATACGCGCTCCTTTCCTCTGTGGCTTCCAGCAGCATGAGCATGTGCTAGCCGATAGTCATGCTCCAAGGGGTACGTATACGAGCCTGTCTAGTGAGGCCAATATGTGTGCATGGATCGTGCGCAGAGAAGTACTACAAATCCAACCTTACTCGGATTGGAAAGTAAAGATCAAAGAAAAGTTTTAGGGAAAGATAGGTTACACTATGATTACATGTGAATGCATTTTTCGACTCAAACAGTGGGATTACTTACTAAATATTTTAAAATATCTAAGTTTCGTACTATTTTTTTTCAAGAAAAGTTAAGGCACCCATGTACAATGTGATCGAAGTCTAGTTTTGAAGTTGAGAGTTAGTTAATTGTTTGCATTTGAATTGTCAAAATGTTTAGTCCCGGCGGAGTTGAACACAAGCCCTGTCAAGCTTCGGTCGGGTTCTTCTATCAATCTCCTGACTCTTGCTTAACTCCTTGTTCTATAAATCCGTCACTAGTTGATCTGATCGGAGAGCCTAGCCCGAAAGGACGAAAAAGACAGAAAAATAAAGCAAAATTAAAAAAAAAATTTTTTTGAATAGGATTGAATGGACGGTTGAGATTGAAAGATCAGACGAAAAGAGAGTAAAATATGGATAGAAGATAACACATGTAGGACTAGGTAAAAATAATGTTGCTCGGCGTGAATAATGAGTTTTTGTAGGACCCAATTTAATATTAGAAAAATATTTATAAAAAAAAAAAAGGAAATTAACAAATAAATTAAGGATTTATTTCAGCCATCTGATTTGAACATGATGGAAGGTTTGTCTGTGATGAGCTACCTAATCCAACGGCTGAGAGTCTCTCTTTATATATGAAAATTTGGAAGAGAGAGAAATTAATTAAAGAAATTAAAATGAAAAAGGAAAAAAAACCCAAAGTCACGTCAAATTCATGGGATTCCCACTTTGTATTCAAGACAATATTTTGTTGTTTTTATCAAATTATTGTTAAAAAAAAATTATTTATAAGAGAGATTTAATGAGATTTTTTAGTATATCTATTAATTGTTAATAAATATCTTATAAAAAAAATTAATAGAAAAATTAAAATGATTCTTAATGGATTTACCTCGACTTATTTAGGACTATTAGAGGTGTTTAAATTACTCGAGAACTCGACCAACTCGAACTACTCAATCCAAATCATAAATATTGTATTGGGTTAAATTGAATTTTTAAAAGATCGAAAATTCGAGTCGGGTTGATATTTTTTTTTTGTCGCGTAAACCTAACCAACTCATCAAACTTAAAAATAGGTTACAACTCAACCCTTTACCTACCTTACTTTTAAATTATTATAAAAATTAAAATGTTTTACGTTTATAATAAATGTTAATGATATATTCTGATCTGTGAATATTTGATATTTAAAATTTTAGTTATTAATTTAACATGTATGGTGGATAAATAGATTTTTTAAATAATTAAAAAAAACAACTCGGAAAATAGAGAGTTGAGTTGGGTTAGTTTGTGATCTATTTGGATGGTTCACGTCACCAACCTAACCAACTTGAAATTTTGGATTTATACCGTAGGTTTTTCTAAGTGTATAAAAACCGTGATAATGAGGCTGTGGCTCGGTAACAATAATTTGATCCCACATTTTTTATTAATAAAAAAAAGAAAAATAAAAAAAACATAACTATGACAAAAAAAATTAAAAGTTGGAAAGATATAAGGAAGAAGCCAATCATTCTCTTCCCTTTCTTTTATTTTCTCTCTTATTTTGTAGGCATATCATTATTTTTCCGAGAAAGAAATAAAATAAAATAATATTATTATTTATAATTTGTAATTTTATTTTTTCCCAATCTTGTGGACATCTCTTCAGGCGTGGCACAATTGTTGTCCCATAGCCAAAATAATGCATTATGACAAGTGGTATTAGAACTAAGTTAGCTCCTTGTTTGTTAAGATCGAAACAATATCGAAGATAAAACAGTTAACTAAATTGCATGTCGACCGACTTATTGATATAGAAAACCAAATGATGTTCTTCAAGAATTTTTTTGTTATTGTTCGTTTCATGGAAAGTCAACTAGTGGAACTAGATGAAAGAGTCGATGGAATTAATGTTATGAGCGCCCGCTTGGATAAGTTGCCAATTAAAGAATTGATATTTAGGGTTGACTCCCTATAAGAGAAAGCTACACGACCGAGTAGCTTTGAATGCGGGGTAGCTTTGAGAGCTCTATCACACACATGGAAAAATGTGTGAAAGAGTTAAATAGTTCACACAAGACTATGTTGAAACGGTTCAACAAGTTGATTGAAGAATTCAGAGCACCGATAGATGTCATCAAGGTAGAGATGTTCGAGATAAATACCTGAGTAATTTGACCATGTGGGTTGTAGAGAATAAAACCTTGAGTCAAGCTCATGTCGGGTTCAACAAGCTGAAGATCTTGAAATCCAAAGCCTTCAAATGGAATCATGATGCAAAAGAACTCAAAAATTTCATCGTTGAACAGTATTTCAAGGCCATAGGAACTTATTTACAAGAGTTGAAAGTTACTCTAGCCACAATGTACCTAGTAGACTATGCAAAAACTATGGTGACGTAGTGAATGATATTCAAAATGGGTCATGCATTAGTAGATGAAAAGACCTCAAGAAAGATTTAAGGACGCAATTCTTCCCTTAAAAATGTCAAATTTATAGGGAGCCAAAAATTACGAGAAATGAAACACACGAGGGATATAAGAGGTTTTGTCAAGTAGTTCTCAGTTCTGATGCTAGACATCAAGAATATGTTTAAGAAAGATAAAGTATTCTGCTTTGTCGAGAGACTGCAACCATGGGCGAGAACAAAGCTATACAAACAAAAGGTTCAAGATCTTGCCGCTATATTTACCACTACAAAGAGATCTCTAAATTTTGGTGATGAGGTGGACGTTTAAAGAAAACATACACCATCAAAAAATACTAGGAGCAGTCGACCTTTCAAACCTACGGGTCAAAGGAATGAAGGCACATAGAAACAAAATGAAAGGGAACGATAGACCAAAAGGAGTAACAGATAGACCTCTCAGGATACAATCGTTGGCCCATCTTAAAGGGCTTACTCCCAAGAAACTATCAAACAACGCCTTTACAATATCTTTTATGTAAAGTCGCATATAGATTTTATGCGTGCCCTCATCGAGCTGTCCTTATGCCCTTCAAGCTTCATTGATCAGAAGGAAGTGTTTGAGAAGGGGTTGATGTTTGTTAATGTAATAATCAATTCTCAGTTGTGTAAGAGCACCTTAGTGGACTTGGGTGCAACTCACAACTTATCTCCGATCAAGAAGCCTGTAGATTGGAATTAAAAATAGAAAGAGGTACTTGAAAATGAAAGCATTAGAGGCCCTACCCATCATTATGGTTCATATGGATGACTTCGACGTGGTACTTGAGATGGATTTTGTTCTGAAACACAAAGTCATCCCAATGCCACTAGCAAAATGCCTAGTGATTACTGACCGCAATCTCATCGTAATCTGTACAAGCATCAAGTAATTGGATAGCATAAGAATGATTTTCGCTTTACAACTAAAGAAATGGTTAATCCAAGTAGAGCTCATACGGAAGAAAGACCACGACGAGAGGAATGCTAGAGTGCCTTCAAAGATTTGAAGGCAACCATAACAAGACTCTTTCCTTGGCTTGGTTGATGTTACAGAACCGTTTTAGAGTGGGAATGGATGCATCCGTTTTCACTATTAAGGGCATTTTCTGTGAAATGCTAACTACTTTCTCGGAGAAAAGAAATTTTAGCTATTATCTATTGTCTTAGAATCTATAGACAATATCCGTTGAGATCCCAGTTCGCGATGAAGACGGATAACATTGTTGCCTACCACTTCTTTTATACTAAAGTTGACGTCAAAGCAAGCTTGATGGAAAGGTGAACATGTAGCCCTGTGCATGTTAACCCACATTCATTCAAGCAAGATCAACGATTCGATGCGAGACATTATAAGAGATCACTTGCAAAACGACCATTCAACCAAAGTTGTTGCTGAACTAGGAAAAGTAAAAAAGACTAGACAGTTTTGGGTCAAAAGAGGCTTACTTTTGATAAAAGAAAACAGGTTAAACGTCCTAGAGGTAGGAGATCTAAGGAAGAAGCTTATTCATGAATGTCGCTATACTCTATGGGTTGATCTCCCGAAGTGGCAACAAATTTATGCTTTATTGAATAAAGGATAGTCCTGGTCTAATATGCGAGATGATATTATGTAGTACAACAAGATGTGCCTCATCTACCAACAAACAAAGTAAAAAAAGCTAAGGTGTCGAGGCTTCTTGAGCCCTTGTTAGTGCCGACAAGACCTTTAGAAAGTGTGCCGCTAGATTTCATCACACACCTCTTGAAAGTAGGGGAACATGATGCCATCTTGGCTATCATAGATCGTTTTTCGAAGTATGTCCCTTTTATACCCACACGCAAACAATGTTCGGCTGATTTGATAGCTCAGTTGTTCTTTAAACTAAATCGTAAAATTGGCAAGGATGGTCCAGTCCATTGATGAGGACGTTCTAGACAGAGTTATTTGGGTTCCTAAGGACAACCTAGAATATTTCCAGAAGTTAACACACCCAAACTGATGGAAAAACAAACCGATTTAATTGTTTGCTCAATGAATTCTTACACCATTTTGTTGACGTTCATGAAACGATTAGGCTAGTTGTTAGATGTGGCTCAATTTTATTTTAATTGTCAAATTAGTTCATATATGTAAAAGAGCCCCTTCAAAATTGTGTACCCCACATTATTACCACCATAGGCAAGGAAGAACCATGGAGCCCAGAACTTCATGAAAGAGTGGAAGCAGACAACAACTATAAATTGAGCTTATTGAGAAAAGCTTCCAAATACATGAAGAAACGGGAGGATAGGAGGTGTTGTCCTCTCGAGTTGTCCTCTCGAGTTTCAAGCTGGAGATTAAGTTATTGTCAAAATCAGGCTAAAATAGATCTAATTTCGTAGCCGAAAAGATAAAAAATTGTTAGGAAGTATAAAGGACCCATAGAAGTCTTAAAAAATGTCTGGTTTACCTCTTATAAGGTGGAATTACTCACATGGATGAAAATGTGTCACAGTTACCTTGTTAGACTTGAAATTGACCAAAAATAAAAAGATGTCAAAGAGATCGAAGAGATTCTAGTCGATAGATCAGAAAAGTGGAAAGAAATGTAAGAGAGTTCTTGAATTCCTTGTCAAATAGAAGAACCTCCGTATAGAAGAGACAAGATGGGAGTGCACATCGGTTGACAAAGAAGTCAGCCAATTAGGTTGGAGATGATATCACGATCATACTTGTCTAGAGCGTGTTGCCTATGGTCGCATGTCCATGTCATGCCAAAAACTTTTATCTACTCTCGGGTTGTATTATTTTATTATTATAAGTTTTATGTTTGTGTCATCTTGGTAAAATCATATCTATTGTTGCCAGATATGAAATACCTCGATATGAATTATAGGGGGATCAAATAGTAATTAAACCTCCCCCGATCAAGTGGCTCTTATGCTCACATGTTTTCAATGTAATTGACATTTACCATGCTTGTTTTCAATTCATTTCCTCTCTCACGTTTTATAAAAATATTTTTCTCTCAAAATATGACTTAAGGCTAAAGACTACATTGATATTATCAAAGTGCGATTGTGACACTAGGTAGCTACTACGTCAATCTGTGTGGTCCCACACTCCCTCTCTTAGGATGAGTTTACATCGCAAAAGCCCTTTTCAGGAAACTACTGACCATTTTTACGAGTTGATATCATCTAGTCGCCTCAACACACTACCCTATTTGACCGATGCACAAGCTCGTTGATATCTCTCCTTATAAACCTACCACTTGGAAGGGGGCGTTATTGGATCCAACTTAGGTTACTGATAACACTAACGAAGTACTAAAGAAGATAGAGAGCAGAGATTCTGGTGATACCGTTCACATTGCTAGTAGGCCTGATGAGCTACTTTAATCATGACTAGGTGTCGTGGAGGTTAACTAGGTTCTTAAGGTGTCTCGAAACTCGAACTCTCATCCCAATAGTAGTTGAACTAGTTCTTTAGGATTCACTTGGTCTATAGGCACTAAGGTCTGGACTCCTGATCACCGTTCATGCTCCTAAGTGCTTGATGTCTAAAGACATTTTGACTTAGGTCAACATAGAATAGTCATAGCTCAACTCAGTACAAGCATGCATTCTCAAATTGGGAGATCCACAATCAATCCGTGTAACATATAAATCATACTAAAATATTCATACCTGCTCAATAGGGAGATAACATCCCGCACAAATCATAACATCCCATCCTACATGCATTCTTTCTAGAAATCTCATACTAAAGGCATTTTAGTCATTTTTCATAACATACATTACGTACTCAATTAAACTGCTCACATAAACCCTAATCATGTATAATCTAACCACCTATGGTAGGTTATGTCAGCACCTAGCATGTTCCAGTGATCCATACAAGTATTGCTCAAGGCAAGTCCGAATGGCTACTTTATTGGGCATGTGTGCCTTTTTCGAGCTCATTTTTTACTTGTTAGGTGCTTTGAATTTCTAGAAATTTCTCTAGTTTAGTATTGAATTGAAGTGAAAATAGTTAAATGAAAGTCAAACGGGGCAAAAACTCACATCCTTATGCACCCTCTTACACCTCATGCACGAGCAAAGAGGCTAACATGCGCTAGGGTTCTCGTGTACTTGCACTTCCATCGTCCAAGTTTTGAATCTTAGCGTTTGGAGAATGCAACAATTTTCCTTTGTTTGACATGTGGCCCTTTTCGTGTGTAGCATACTCATCTCGATTAACTTCGTTGCGACACTTGTTCTCTCATGTGCGCCCAATCCCTCTTTCAAAACCTATAAACTTACATTCTTACACCTCGATCATAACTCTAACTTCTCGTGAATTGCTCTTATGATCTCCTTCACGAAACTTGTTCAAAATAACCTTCTAACACATCTTGAATAATTTTCATAATCTAATACTCAAGAAAATCTACGAATTTAAAGAAAAACGAAAAATAAAAATTTAGACCCTCAATACAATCCTCCAAGTTGAAATTTAAAAGAAAAAGTTGGAAAATTCGTGCTAATTGAGTTCGAGCGTTACATTACAGTTGTAGACAACCATTGAAAATGCTTGCAACACCATGAAAAAATGCTTGCCAAAGTATGTATGTAAAAATCATAGAAAATCGGGCAAAGAAGAAGAGATCCACTAGTTACGTCGGGTTAAGGTCAACCTAACAAACTAGACGCACGAACTCCATGCCATCTCATAATCCAATTCCAAGTCAAACCCAACCACTGGTCGTTCAACCCACATCCACACGAAAATCCAACAACAAGGCTTAGCAGATGAACCCATGAAGCCTCGCAACCGAAGCATGTTAGCGCAAATGTCCACCTTTGAGTATATGGATATGACGTTATGACCTTGTTTATACCTTACAAGAAACCATGATGTAGAATATATTGTCAGAATCAAGGAATTAATTATGTTATGTATGAAAGTAATATGTGCATTATCTCGTTGAACCATAATTTTATAGGCGAGACCTCATGCATGTTATATGCTCATATGATCATATACTTCTTTAAGTTATGTAAATATCATCACATATACCCACGTTATTATATAGGCTCCTTTGTCTTCCTCTCATTTTCGACCGTACGAGGTACACTTGTCCATAGTTAGGCCAATGGGTACACTAACAAGTCCGCCTAGTGGGCTCATGTGCATATACGTGGACAATGTGTAGAGAAGTAGTATGCATCCAACCCTACCTAGAAAAGAAAGTAGAGCTCAAAGAAAAGTCGCAAATTTATGTCTCAATAGTCATTATACATGTTGTATGTGACTGAATTTTTCGACCTCAATGGTAGAGTCACGTACCGAGTATTTTGAAATACTCATCCTTTCATCAACATGTTTTGAAATAAAAGCAAGAGTCTGATACACGGTGTCCGAAGATCTTTAGGAAGTTTATTCGCATTTAGTCATACTTTTATTGATAGAATAGTCTATTAGTATTCCAATCTTAAATTCCACGTTAAAGAGTGATTGAATACTTATTTACGACATGCTTTTATTATGCTTATTCTGGTTCACTGAATTTAGTAAACGATCGAAATGTTTTCTTAGTCTCTAAGATTTTAAACGAATTTTTGTTTGAATTAGCATGAAACATCAGACATACATGTAGCACCCGTTTTATATTTAAGAAGAAAAGTAGAATCGTTACAATAAATCATTAACTCTGGCTCACTTTTTACCTAATTCATCAAGTTTCAAAATCATAACATATTCAACTCATCAAAATTTATTTCTCGACTCTACTAACCTCTAAAAAAAAAAAAACAAAACTAATTAACATATAAACTTTAAGACCGAAATATACCAGTGAGACGTATTTAGAGCTTAGAGAACTCGAGTTTCCAATTCGAGCTTAAACCCACGCCATTAGCCTACCCAACTAATAACCCTTTATCAATTCAACCAACATATCACTATGAATCAAGCATATTTCAGTTGATAAAACAACAATTTACCATCTTAAAATGTAATCGTTCGATCTCTCCCACCGTAATTTTATACTAAAAAAAATAATTAAAAAAATCTATTAAAAACAAAATCGAAAGTTAGGAAAAACCTAAATCTCATAAAATAAAATACGTGATATCAATTAGCATCCAAATCTTATGGGATATCCCAATTAGTTACAATTTATTTAATTTCCTCTATTTTTAATTCTCAATTATTAAAATATATATATATATATATATATATATATATATATATATATATATATTTATTTATTTATTTATTAAACGGAAATTTGTGTGGTGTGGTTGGAAAATAAAGAAAAGACGTGAGGTAGAGAAATTCATAGTCAACAAGTACAACACAATAATAATATTAATTTTTAATAATTATTATATTCTTCTACACCTCACTTGCCATTATAAGCTTAAAAAAAATTTTATTTTTTTTTTATTTTTTAAATTGAGTTTATATATTGTTTGTAAAATAAATTTTGGTGAAAATTAAAATAATAATAATAATAATAATAATAATAATAATAATAATAAAAGATATTTTCAATTACCCACCAAAATTAAATAAAGGAAAGGAAAGTTGAACATTTACTTGATATACAATACAACAAGGAAGAGTCACACAGAAACACCCACACCTCTCCCACCATTTCACCTTCCCTTTGCCTTTCTTTTTTTTGTTTTTGTTTTTTTTCTTCTTTTTCTACACCCATTTGTGAGATTCTTGCACTGCTCCTTTCTCTTCCACTGGATTGTACAGATTCCCAATTAATAACTTTGATTGATTTTGGGCTTTTTCTGCTTTGATTTTGCTCTTCTTCTTCTTCTTCTCCTGTTTTCATTCATCTTTGTTGGGGTTTTTCATACTTTTTTAAGGCAAAACTCTTCTGGGTCTTTGAGCTATTGCTTGTTTCTGCAAATTCCCTTTTCTGGGTTGTTTGCAGAAAAGGGTTTTGTGCCCTGTAGCCTTGCGTTCATATCAAAGCTTGAAGAACAAACCAATCATTTTTTTTTTCCATTTTTGTGTAATTTTTGTGAATATTTTTGTTTTTTACCCAATTTTTCTTTTGTAATTTGCTTTATCTTGTGGAGAAATTTGTAAAAGGAAGAGAAGGAGATGGGCAAGCAAGGGCCTTGCTATCACTGTGGAGTTACAAGTGAGTTCTTGTTCCTCCAGTTTTGGTTTTCCTTTTTGCCCTGCTCTCTTTGTAAACAAGGGTTTGAAACTTGATTCTAATTATATTGTTTGTTCATTAGTCGTTTTGAAAATTGTTTTTACGTGATGTTTATATGTAATTTGGTTATGAAATGATCTTAATCTTGAATAAGAACATAAGAAACTCCTTGAATCAGTTATGAAATTCATTAGAATTGTTTTTTATTTTGATATCGAAAACAGCTCCAATCTTAGAAACCCAGTGAGATTTGATGATTTTCCCCTCTCCAAAGAGTTTATAATGGATGTCTTTTCTCCTGCCCTTCCCTTCCCTTGATACTCATTTGCTCGTTCTAAACTCTGTCTTAGCTGCAAGTTCTTAGTAATTCGAAGATCATATTGAGTCAATTTCAATCCCCAATGAACCCAAAGATGAAGTTTAGCGTTATGTTATGTTTGAATTAATGTCTGAGTTACATCAAAGAAAACTATGTTTTAGTGAAGCCCACATTGTATCTCCTTGTAATGCTGGTATGTTTGGTTCTGAATTACTTTTAAGCTATCCCTCTTGATTCATGATTAAATAAACTTCAATTTTAAGTATTCACTTGAAAACATGAATGGACTTCTATGCCTTTGTATCACTGGTAGGCTCTCAAGTTGTTCAATATGCACACCCACCCTCCTGGATTGCAGCATTGATTGATATCTATGGCTGTTCTTGTGAATGTTTGAACACATTGATTGATATCTTCCTTAATCAAGTTGCTGCAAGAGCTTGTTCCGATTTTATAGTTGCTGGTTTTTATCAGGCCTGCTTGACTTTTCGAGGTTAGAGAGTGAAATGGCATGAAGAAGACAATAAGGACTGATTGGTAGAGATGCTTCTTTGATCATGTTATTATTGACTATCGAAATATGTACACGAGGTCATTGACTTGGAAACAAACAAGTTTCGTGAAGGGACGTGAATGACTAGTTCTGATTCTGTCTATTCCACTTAGAGTTTCAGTCGAGTGTTGCGTCATCTTCATTAGAGTTATGAACTTTCGGGTTCTTCGTCCTTCATTTCTATAACCAAGCCTTCCAAGTTTAGTTTCGGTAACTCAATTGAGCTGTGATTTATTTGAGAGGGGTTTGAATTATGTCATTGTAATGGCCACAAGCCATTTCCATTGTTTGAGAGCTGCCCGTAGGCCGTTCTAGCTGACATAGAACTTATTAGTGATTGAGTATCGGTAACTGTCTCCTCGAGTTTAGTTTGTATCGATGTTGCCTTTGCTGCATGAGTTATTTCTTTAACAATAGATCCTAAAAGAACAAAATTGAAACAGGCACACCACTCTGGCGCAATGGGCCTCCCGATAAGCCAGTATTGTGCAACGCATGTGGATCTCGATGGAGGACGAAGGGAAGTCTTGCAAACTATACTCCTCTTCATGCTCGGGCAGATCCTGATGAGTACGATGATAAAAGACTCTCTAGGTTGAAGAACTCGTCCGTGTATAAGAACAAAGAAGTGAAACTGCTTAAAAGAAAGCACTATCAAGATCATGGAGTTGTGGTTGGGGTTATCCCTGATCATGCTCAGAGCTTCCACAAGGCAGTGGATGAAGATACAAGTAATAGATCAAGTTCTGGATCAGCCATATCGAATTCCGAGAGCTGTGCACAATTCGGTGGCGCCGATGGAAGTGATCTGACAGGTTGGTCCGCCATACAATTGATATATGAGAATTAAAAATTTGTTCATGCACAACTAGTTTGTGGGTTTGCTGAAGTTAGAATAGAACTGCACGAAAGATCAAACGGCCTACTTGTGTATTCGATGATCATGAATAAGTCTAGTAATCTTACGATCATGAGCATAGCTTAATGATTTAGGTATCGAGTTCGTTTTTTGAAGTTGGAAGTTTAAATTCTCGCCCCAATTGGACGTATATATGAGCAGTGTTTGTATGTCAGCTTTTTGGACCTTATGCTTGCCTTTCTTGTGAATACAACTACTTCGTCGACGAACTAACCTAGCATTGTCGTATGTATGGGATATCTCAGTTGTAGTCTATTTCTATTTTTTCGCCAGGTCCCTCACAGTTGACAGCTTGGGAGTCGATGGTGCCTTCGAGAAAGAGGACCTGTGTTGATCGTCCGAAGTCTACTGCAGTCGAGAAACTCACTAAAGATCTATACACCATTTTACGTGAACAGCAGTCGTATTTCTCTGGATCTTCTGAGGAGGATTTGCTTTTCGAGAGTGAAACTCCAATGGTCTCTGTAGAGATAGGTCATGGAAGCATTCTCATGAGGCATCCAAGTTTCATTGCTCGAGAAGAGGAGTCGGAAGCAAGCTCAATTTCAGTTGATCATAAACATTTCTCTGTAAATGAGGCTTATTCAGAGTCGTCCATCGTTCCTTCTACTCTTGGAATCGGGAGAAAGCACTCTAACGGACAGGCGTTCTTGCAGGAGCAAATCAAAAAGTAAGCTTAGGACCAAACTGAATTCAAATATTTTCGAGTATGTAGCTATGAGCACAAGAACTAATATTTTTCGTGTTTGTAATATCAGGGACAGGCCTCAGTCGGAGAAAGTGCAAGCGCTTGGGAATCATAATTCGCCTCTCTGTAATATCGATCTAACTGTAAGTTGCTTTCTTATGGTTTTAGCTCGACGTTTGATCGAAAGACAAGTGGCCTAATATATATCTTTTTAATGTGAATTTGGAAAGTTGTTCTGAATTATGGTCGAAATGATCATTGAAGAATCCGTTGATTATTATGAAATATATGCATGGATAACGAACCTTAATATTTGGTACATGCATATTTTTAGAGGGGCGGAGAGGCTATGTGATGTAGTTTCGGAAGGTGGTCATGTTCGATGCCCTCCTTGTGGGTGTCGGTGACTCGACCATTTTGTAGTTATGATATCGGTTTGGTTTTGTTGGATTGGAGAGGTTGCTTGTGGGACTCCCTTTTGTTCGACTTGTTTTTTGTATGCCCTTGTACATTCTTTCAACTTTCTCAATTAAAACTCACTTTCGCACCCGCACCCGCACCCGCACCCGCACCCGCACCCGCACCCTCACACGCACACGCACACGCACACGCACACGCACACGCACACGCACACGCACACGCACACAGACACTCACACTCACACTCACACTCACACTCACACTCACACTGCACTGCACACGCACTCACACTCACTCACCCTCACTCACACTCACACGCACACGCACACGCACACTCACACTCACACACACGCACACGCACACGCACACGCACACGCACACGCACACGCACACGCACACTCACTCACACTCACTCACACTCACGCACACTCACTCACACTCACTCACACTCACTCACACTCACTCACACTCACTCACACTCACTCACACTCACTCACACTCACACGCACACGCACACGCAGATATATATATTTTGGTACATGTATTTGTTGAAATATGGAGCATCTCCATTGTCATAATTCCGCTCCATGTTTGGTATAGATCATTCTAAACTTCAGAGAGTTTACGAAGCAATTGACGAGTGAAGATCAACGAGAATTAATGAAGTATTTACCTTCTGTTGATACTGAAGAGCTTCCAGACAGGTTAATCTTTATACATACTTTTAGGATCCTCCTCCTTGTTGATCAGGAAATATTATATCCATGTGAGCACTCATATCGTGGTTATACCCAATATATTCTTTAATGCAGCTTGAATAGCATGTTTGAAAGCCCCCAATTCAAGGAGAATTTGAATTCATTTAAGCAGCTTCTCACTGAAGGAGTCTTCGATTTCTCCTTTCCGGGTGCGAAACGAGAAGACTGCAAGATGTTGAGTCGACTCGTGTTGTGGGATTTGTCTAAATCAAAATGGGTGGAACAATACGATCGACTTAAGGTACGATCTTATCTTACGGGGAATCATGGTGATCTTGTGATTGACAACGTTTTTTATGGGCTGCAGAAATGTTCTACTAGCTTTGTGGATGACAAGAGATTGCTTGATGGTCAAAACAAAAAGTTTTCAGGTTGGTGAATATCTTGCATTTAGTATACGCACGTGCTTCTTATAGCGGAATAGAGTCTTGCATCTTTTCTACATCTCTCGAGAATCGTTAGCGTAACTAAGCTACATCTTCATCTTCAGAAACGAGGATTACAATGACGAGTCCGAGAAGGGTGACGACAAAGACTAGCGTAGAAAGCAAGGAACTCGTTGACGACAGTTTTTGCTTTAGTCCAAGAAGTTTATTTGCTTTGCCATCTGATGGAAGTTCCTTCACATTGGAATCTCTACATTTTGATGAGGATAGTTTTGACCAGGATCTCTTGCTCGATGTGAGGTCGAACAGCTCGTTCCCACAAGCGGAACTCCTGAGTTTTGGTGGTGAACAAGCAAGCAATAGTAGTAGTTCGATAAATCTACGACTTATGCATCGTTGAATACTAAAGTTTTATAACTTAAAAAAGTGTATTTCTTTTCTTGCTTGATGAAGCTGGAAATGAGAACCGTCTCGATATGGGTTATGGTTGATTTCTCGTCTTTACCCTCGAATCACCCTTATAAACTTGCATCTATAAAGGGCGATTTGGGTAGTTTTTTTTTTTTTTTTTTTTTTTTTCTCGTTCTTTTGTAAATGCTATTGTTGAATGTAATATGACTGTAATAGATGGCTCCCTTCGAAGAAGTTATAAGGTTTAGATTTACGTACACGGGCCGTAAAGTTTTACATTTCTTTTTAGCGTAAGTTGCACCATTTTTTTCGATAAGTAAAGTGTATGTATTCTTATCTATAAGCTTAAGTTTTTAAAATGGATTTATCATTTTTTTTTTTTTTTCTAAATTTAATATCATGAAAATATTGAATTACAATTTGTTTAAAAGCTAAAAGTAAAAGAGAAAATTTTATTTATATATAATATTATTTGTTGATCTTTATCAAAATGCCCGTCTAGCTCAGTTGGTAGAGCGCAAGGCTCTTAACCTTGTGGTCGTGGGTTCGAGCCCCACGGTGGGCGATCTTATTTTGTTTATTTTCAAATCGTTTTTATTTATACAAGTTTAATGAAAACAAAAAAGCTCTATAAATAGTGTCTTAAGTTTGCAAACTAAATAAAATAAATGATATTAGAGAGTTCAAAGTAAATAAATAAAAACATGTGACATTCTTGGTATCAAAAACTCAATTCAATATTCATCAAGTAACTCTAATAAGGAATCACTATAAAATTTTAATCATCCATCATGAATTTGTAACTATCTAAGAATAAATGAAGCCGCACTTGGAAGTTCTTATTGCATAAATGATACTTGATTCTTGTTAATGTGAAATTGATTGCAACCTGAGTTTAACTTAAATAGAACTTCACTTTATCTCATGGTAATTTGAACGACATTTTTCACAACAATCTTCAAGTTCATATTGTATGATTAAGCTCTCTTGATTCATATCAAACTCTCTCTTAAAGTTAGATATGCATGAACCCAAAAAGTCATTTAAAACTGGTCAATTCTCATACTCATACTCATACTCATACTCATAAATATTAGTTGCCACAATCACAAAACAGTAATACAAGTGCATGCACACAAATAAATAATTATCACAGTCATATTACAAAGAGGTGATACAGTTCTCATGTACACAGACATATAATATAATATATTTTTCATGTACACCGATATTTAATTACTATAATTCCTATGAACACGTGTATGGAGTTTTACGTACCAATATAATTTTCATACACACAAATGGAAAATTATCCTAAGTTTCATACATGCAAAAAGATTTCATAATGTTTCGAAATATCATTTTCAATTATTCTTAAGTATCACAACAAATTATTCATGTGAAAGCATGTGGGTTGAGGATATCTTATACCGTGAGTATTACAAATTTTTTAATCCCTCTTTATAAATTTATTAATTAAGATAAATATTTCGCAAGATGATTATATGCGACTCGATCTTAGTGTTCAGTAAGTTATGAATTCTTACTTGCAAGTAATTGTTATTTGATTTACATGGGTGAGAATGACTTTTGTATCAATCAATATGCCTACCATTTTGATGACTTGACCTAAATATAGAGCTGGAAACATAACTTCATGAGATGAGATTCACTCTTTCCCATATATGGTAAGTGATGATTTCGAGATTCGAACCATGGGACCTTATTCTCTTACTAGCTCTAGAGGAACTTAGTTTTATAATTGGATCATTAAAAAAAATTGTTCATTAGAGAATCAGTTGTGTAAAATGTAATTATAACAGTAAAATAGACTTTTAAACCAATTGTAACTACAAAACATCTGATGAATGATGGAATTGCTTGTAAGGATTATATCAATGAGCTTCTAGTAACAAAGCATTTCAACCTCTCTTTAGACTAAGCAAATCATGGTAGAAGAAATTAAATGCCTACTTAGGGTTTAATAATAGAAGGAACAAGTTTGTGTAATAACTTTAATATTAATTTGTTGAAATTTAGCAAAATGCCCGTCTAGCTCAGTTGGTAGAGCGCAAGGCTCTTAACCTTGTGGTCGTGGGTTCGAGCCCCACGGTGGGCGATTTTATTTTGTTTGTTTAACTTTAGTCAACTAAGTTTTGCATGTGGTACCCTTTAAACAATACATAAGTACAATAAAACATGTGACATTCTTCATTCTTTCACTTTTAAGCGTTGATTTCAAGTTGAACAATAGGCCCCACTCTCTCCTTGGCTCGAGAGAAACTTAGTTTTATAGGTCATAAACAAATTATTTATTAACGAAGCAGTGGTCTGAAAAGAAATCACTATAATGAAAAATAATATTTAAATTATTGAATATCGGAGGCAATAACAATTGTTTGAGATTCAAATAACTTCACAATGTTGGATTGGTATGGCAACCCTAGAAGGGTGAATAGGGTTTTAACGATGATAAAAGTATTTAAACGTGATTAATTTTTCTAATTATGAAACGTTTTACAAATAAGTAGAAGATCATAATTACTAAAACAAAATAGTTCAAGTCAAAACAATAATCAACTAGTACATACAATAAATTACCTTAATAATTTTGAAATTAAATAGGAAAGAGTAAGAAAATATGACACGGTAGTTTTAGAGTGGTTCGGTCAAACTCAACCTACTCCACTCCTCAAGCGCCTCTTGAGAATTTGAATAAAGAACTTTCTCGACTCTTTTCACTGATCAGAGTCCAACCGCTACATTGCTCTTTTTACAAGTTTAAGAGCAAACTCAATCATTTCCTCGGCGTAAGATCAAACCGATACAAGTATTTGAATTTGGTAGTAACACACCACAACTCTATAAAAGAGTAGATTTACAATTGGGAGCAGTCACAACTATTTCCTCTCACTACAATAAAAATCTCTCATAAAAGAGAAATAAAATTGGAGGGTTAGAGAGTAACCAACTATGGAGGCTGTGAACAATAAGGATTGAAAAATTATAGAAGTTGTGTGTTTGAAATATGGGAAAGTTGATGGGTTTAAATAGACATGAAACGTGCCAAAAAGTAAGAATTAATATTGACAGTTTGTGAAACGAAAGGTGGAGATTAAAGGTAAATAATAACAAAATTTTCAAATTTATTATTATTATTATTTTTTAATATAATAATATAATATAAAAATAATAAAACAGATGTGAGGAACCGTGACAAATTCAAAATTTATTATAAATATAATAATATGATAGTAATAAAATTCAAATTTATAAATTAAAATTTATTATAAATATAATAAAATGGTAATAATAGTAATAAAATTCAAATTTATAAATTAAAATTTATTATAAATATAATAAAATGGTAATAATAAAAATGACGTGAGTAACCACTCCAATTTCAAAATATAATATAGTAATAATAAAAACTAATGTGATTTATATTATGTATAAACAATTTTATTTAAAAATATAATAATAAAAAAAACTCTGGTTACTCTTCCAAAATTATAAGTGTGATCCTTTGATTTGTACATCATTTTGATTTAGCTGCCACGTCATCATGTCGGTATATTGTCTCGACTGTAATTTCTTTGATTTAGCTCTGATTTAAGTGATTGAAAAGTGGTTAAAATCGTTATTCCCAACCTTATACTTGGACAGTTTAAAATACTGAAAATGGTTAATAATTAAGAGTAAGTTTGTTATAATCAAAATATCAATCAATTAATTAATTTTAATTAATTAAACATGCAACTTAAACCACGTACCATTGTAAACAAACTTATCACTTGGCTAAACATGCAATACAATTTCTTATTTTATAACTATAATTAGTCAATACGTATACTTACCGTAATTAGTCATTATGTAAATATAACCTTTAAGTCTTTAAAACATTAATAAAATATCATAACTCTAAAATATCACCCACTCAAATTTTGTGACTAAATAACAATAAATGAAGCTTTTTTTGTATCCATTATATATATTGTTTCTTAAATTTTATCAATAAGCCCGTCTAGCTCAGTTGGTAGAGCGCAAGGCTCTTAACCTTGTGGTCGTGGGTTCGAGCCCCACGGTGGGCGATTTTTCTTTTCTTTTTTTTTTTTTTTTGTTAGTACCCTTATTATTTTTAAAGAATTACCTTGAAATGTTAAACATATGTTTTAGTTATTAATGTTATGTATTTTTTTTTAATTTATCCTCATTATTTTAAAAGATTCAATTTAATAATAATAATATATATATATATTTTTTACAATTATACATTACTCTTAGTAAACGATAAAAGTAGCGTAGGATAAACATTTATTATATGATATTGAGTTTACAACTTAAATTTAGAGTATAAATGTTAGCTAATGTGTTATAAAGTTACTTTTAAAAAAAATATATTTAGGCATATGTGCATCAATATTATACTCTCGATAGTATGTATGAGAGATGAGAGAGGCAAGCAATGATATTAAAGCGTGAGAGAGCTAACAAAGTACACCATTTGTTCGACAGTTTAGTTACTTCTAGCTACGCCTTCGACATGCTAATTTAAGGAATGACACTCCTATGGCTTTGTTTTGGGCTTACACAAAAGGCCTCATACCAATGTATTTTTTGTTTGTAAACCCATGATTATTTCCTAAATTAGGGCATTTGAAACTTTTTCGTAGCGATCCTCGTCAACTTAACTATCTCATAACAAAATTTAATGAAAAAAAAAATTGAGAAATTTCAACAAAAAAGATTCATTTACAAAGAATAAGATATAACAATAAAAAAGTACTATTAATAACCAAATTAAAGTAGTATCTACTAATTTTCTTTTTAAAAATAAAAATAAAGAAGTGCTATTGATAACCAAATTAAACTACTAATATTCTTTTAAAATAAATAAATAAATAAATAAATAAATAAATAAATAAATAAATAAATAAATAAATAAATAAATAAATAAATAAATAAATAAATAAATAAATAAATAAATAAATAAATAAATAAATAAATAAATAAATAAATAAATAAATAAATAAATAAATAAATAAATAAATAAATAAATAAATAAATAAATAAATAAATAAATAAATAAATAAATAAATAAATAAATAAATAAATAAATAAATAAATAAATAAATAAATAAATAAATAAATAAATAAATAAATAAATAAATAAATAAATAAATAAAATAAATAAATAAATAAATAAAATAAATAAATAAATAAATAAATAAATAAAATAAATAAAATAAATAAAATAAATAAATAAAATAAATAAATAAATAAATTAAAAACAAAATCGCCCACCGTGGGGTTCGAACCCACGACCACAAGGTTAAGAGCCTTGCGCTCTACCAACTGAGCTAGACGGGCTTACTGTTAAAATTCAACAAATGTTTATTATCTCATAATTAATTCCTTGTATCATTAAATTCTAAGTAGGTTTCATTTCTGGTTTTATGATTTACATTGATAACGAACCAAATATCATGACATGTTCAATTTCATTTTTCTTTTTATTTTTTTCAACAATTCATAATCCAATATTTTCCAGTTTAAATGTCAGTTTATTACTCGAACTTAATGATATCAAATAAACAAGAAAATGATAGACTTGGTTTCAAAGATATAAACCTATATATCTCTATATAACAAATTTAAAATTTTTCTACGGTAAAATTAGTCAATTGAAATGCACATACATAACTAGTTACCACAAGGCGATTGTACAATTTCATGCACACAGATACGTAATTGCCACAAAGTTATATCACGAAGCATTTCGATGTCCGTTTAGACGGTTAGTTTTAAACACACTCGTGGTTGCGACAACTCATAAAACGAAGGAAGTGGTATTGATCGCTCTCTTTCAAATTTAAAATTTTTCTAAACAATTTTGATTAAGAAGTAAATAAACTATTTTAATAAATTTTATTATCTTTTGTAGTCCATAGTTTTTTTTTTTCATAAATTTGATCGATCATATATATTTCTCTTTTCTTTATGAAGATTTTCGAAATTTATCTCGGATTGTAGATCTACTAATTTCGAGAAGTCGGCCAACCAAGTAAGATACCATTTAGATTTTTAGCAAGAAATACTCGTCGAATCAACTAGAGAGACATATGAATAATTAGCATGGTTTAAGGATGAATTGAGCATGAAATAGATAGTTAAGCCTAGAATTCATGATTTAATGACGGTTTAGCTCGATTGTACATTTTAGGACTTCCGCAATGTAAAAGGTGACTTTGATTGATTCATGTTATGGTTGACCGTACCTTACTCGATATGCGTGTATAATGTGCATATATGCATGATTTATGATTTAATATCGTTTATATCACTAGAAGCACGTTAGGAGGTGTGAATACTTATGTATGTGTTGATTGATGTATGGATTAGATGCTATGTTCCTAGAGGATACGTATGACCTATTAGCCAGCCTTAACATATGTTTTACTTTTCCTTGGTCCTTTAAGCTATGATTAGGGTCTAAAATGATTGTTTTAAGTTGACTACTACCACAAAGGGATGATTAGGGTGCAACTCCTAATTGTGTACTTACCTCGACATGCTACGGTCTACTTAGTATATAGGATTGTGAAGTCACCCACTTAGTGCCCGTGACACATAAAGTATACTACAAGGGGGAACTTCGATTGTGTTTAGAGTCAAGTCTGTCTTGCTCTATTCTAACCTAGAATGACATGGAAATAGAGAGATTGTTGGGTGTCATTTGGGGAGCTTCCACCTAGCGCTCAATAATAGACACGTATGGAGATACAGGAAGATTGTGAGGTCACTTATAGTGAGAAATGATTCCTCCATGCGTACTAGACTTTCCTAGACTCTATGACATACGAGGACACCTAGATTTATGTGTAGGAGACGTGATGACTAGTTGGACCTTGAAGTCTAGGAAATGAGAGCTTAAGTACACCCTGAAACCCGCATACAACTAAATGGGTAACTTACATCCTTCGAATAGGAATGTGTAGGGTATATGGACCTTAAGAGACTAAAATGACTAAAAATGAACTAGAGCCAATTTTGTCTAGGTGTTTATTGAATATTTTATACTTATTCTTGCTATTTTGTCCCTCCGGATCAAGTCATTCAATTTTTATGACATTTTTAATATTACTTTAATAAGTCTTTTAAAACTTATGTTAAATTTTTTCAACAAGCCCGTCTAGCTCAGTTGGTAGAGCGCAAGGCTCTTAACCTTGTGGTCGTGGGTTCGAGCCCCACGGTGGGCGAGTTTATTTTATTTGTTCTCTATTTTTCCAGTTTGGATTATTGTTTTATTTATTTATTATTTTTTTTTTCAGGTTCGAATTTAGTATTTAGAACCGTGATTGAGTGTGTTATAAGTTTACTTAGGGTTAACCCATAGTTTTAAGTAACCAGAAGGCTACCTTACTTAAGAAGAGCTCAAACGTTAGCATTGATTTTAAGCTTGATGTCATTTTATGTTAAGTTTTAGGATAGTCCTTCGTTTTTAAGCAACCAAGAGACTATCCTAACTCGATTCAAAGTGCTTTAAGCATTCAAATTACTATTTCACTATAAACTTTAGGTTAGCACTAATTTTTTAAGTAACCCGGACATTCCCTAAATTAAGATGAGCTCTATGTAAGCTTTTTATTTTTAAGCAACCAAGAGACTGCCTCATAAAATACCCAAGTCTAAATTTTTCAAGACAGGAAGTTTTTTAGGTATCAAATTGAAACAAGAACCAAGAGTCTCGAGAATAAGAACTAAGGACAAGGACAAAAACAAGACAAAGAATAAACATGGTACCTTAACATATCTTAGAGGCTACAAGTAGGCTATTGTTGAGTCTTTGTTCTTCTTATGTTTTTTAGGTACAAGAAGTTAGTTAAGGACGAGAGTAGGCTATGTAACAAGTGTCGTAGACAAGTCTCACCGTAACCTCCAACTTCCTTTTTGTTTTAATGTTTTTGTCTATGTTTTTTTTTTTTTTTTTTTTTTTTTTTTTTTTTTTTTTAATAATACTTACGTATGAACTCTATTTTGATATAATTTAAATGTAAATGTATATTATATTTTAAATATTTCTTGTTTTGTTCTGCAATTTTTTTTATCGTCTTTCTATCACCCATCGAGTCAACTCCAGACGCGATCTATGCTTCAAGCAACTTCGATTCGAGTTCATTACCAAATTCATAGTGAAGTCATTTTAAAGTGGAAAGGGAAAACATGCAAGTTGTAAACTCGCATGCGCCAATGCCTCCCTATGCTACATGTCGCACTTGCAACCAACGACTTCTTAGGCTCAGTCGACTTGACTTAGCTTGACGCAGCTTCTTGACTCAAAATTGATTTCAACCTTATTGAATGTGATTAAGGTCATTAGAATGCTAAAGTTCTCCATTCAAGTTAAATTTGATTAGGAAATTAGGGTTATTAAGAGAATTGAGCAAATTTCCTAACGGAAACATTTCAGCAACACTTGGAATAAAATTTGAAGGACGAGCTCAAGCAATTATTTTAGGGAGAGCATCGGTCAAGGTCAACCAAGTAAGTGACTTTACTATCGGTTCGATTAGAAATTGTATCATGTATGATGACACGTGCCCCGTAGATTTTCACGTTTCATATGCTTGTTATATGTGAAAAGTTATGAAATGATAGGTTTAGTATATGATTTGTGAATGATATGATGCGCTTGATGACATGTTCGTGATATGATATGTGGATAATATGATATATGTTATGATATAATATGATTGACGATACTATGCATATTGTGACATGATTTATGATATGATATGTTGGAAGACACGATATGTTTATGACATGACACATGTTTGACATGATGAGATGTATGTTATGAATGATATGTGATATGACATTTCGGTATGATGCACAGCCCCGATATATGTATGCAAGGTTATGATAAAAATGATATGATATAAAAGAAAACAGAAGGGGTATTTTGCATGATAACGAATAAAAATGTTGGGACCTCATGCATCATTGTGTATTCATGCATCTAGTAATACCTTCTTTTTATGACAGTACGAACACGTGCGTTACGAGGCATAATAACGATCATTATATTTATCATAATGCTGCGACAATCACTATTCCTACCGGGCGTCTGACAACAACTCTAGAGAATGCTATCCCAACCAAGAAAGGGGCCCAGGAGGTGTGTGAATCGACTGGTGGATTCATATTCGCACGTACGAGCCGTGTCTAGAATAGTAAATATACATCCAGGGAATATAGACTGAAATGATAAGTCTTACTCATGATTGTATGTGCTTGCATCTAACCCAATAGTGAGGTCACTTACTAAGTATTTCTTAAAATACTCAAGCTACGTGTTATTCTTATTTTCCAGGTAAAGGCAAGGCTCTCATTTACGGTTGACGGTGACATCGCAACTTAGGAGACCACGACACATGCATAAGTAGTTTGCATTTAATTCCGTAAACTATAGGTTAGTATAAGTTACTATACATTTAAATTCGTAGCGCATAGGTTAGTATAAGACATTTTTACTTTATTTTATTTTATGATAAAATTTTAAATGAAAATATTTTTCTTAACAGCACCATTTTACTTATCAAAATTTATTTAAAATGTTAAAAATGTCATATATTTCAATTTATTTGTTTTTATTTATATATAGGTTTTAATTTTATAAGTTATCAATTAGCCCGTCTAGCTCAGTTGGTAGAGCGCAAGGCTCTTAACCTTGTGGTCGTGGGTTCGAGCCCCACGGTGGGCGACTATATTTTATTTGTTTCAAGACTATTTTCTTTTTCTTCAAATTTCGATTTAGTATTTTTGTACATTTATTTCATTATTCTAAGTAGGGATACATTTAGGCAAAAATGAAAAAAATTCTTTTCTTTTGTTATTTTTGTTTTTTTTTAAATATTATTATTTATTATATGATTTAGTCCTCGAACATGTTTTTCAAGGGAAGTCAATTAAAATTCTAAACTACTAACTTTAGGAAGATACATGATAATTAGATCGTGATACACTAAGCACGTACTAATAACAATATATGTCACATCATGTAAATAGATTGAATGTACTAGTATTAAAAGATACTTTGTATAGCGACCTGAATTTCTAGAATTCTAGACCGACTTAGATTCGTTACCAAATACTTACCGACGCCATTTTAAAGCTAAAAATTGAGAATATTCAAGTTGCCAAACTCTAATTTTCAAAAAAACAATTAAATTATTTTGTACTGTCGTGATGCTCTAAATGCATTAAAAAAATAACCCATCCAAATTAAAAAAAAAAAAAAGAAAATAATAAAAAAAAACTCCTTGAAAAGAGTCTCCAAACAAAGAAAGAGTTTGGGATGATAGTTCTAAAGTATATAAATAAAATAACACTCCAAAAAAGAAAAAAAGAATTTCTGAAATGCTAGCGGGAAGTAAATTTCTATTGAAGTTGAATATGCGTACATACATAATAAAAATATTGCAAAGTCGAAAGTCCTAAAAATGGTTCAAAACCGATAAATTTCATGCACATAGATGAGTTTTCCATCTCTACAGAATTCTCCATTTATTTTATCGGAATTGAGGTGAGATAAAAATAATCATTTCAAATCATTTTTAATGAAAATTTCTTATTTTTAGTATAATTTGTATTAAAAAATATATAAAATATTCTAATAAATTCAAAAAAAAATTATACATATACCGATCCCTCGTCAATATAGTACAATTGATATTAAAATTTTAATTAATGTTTACGTATTCATATATATACATATATGTATATATATATATACATGTATCTGTATGTATGTATGTATATATATGTATCTATGTGTATGTATATATATGTATCTATGTGTATGCATATATATGTATCTATGTGTATGTTTATATATGTATCTCTGTGTGTATATATATGTATATATATGTGTGTGTCTATATATATATATATGTGTGTGTGTATATATATATGTGTGTGTGTGTATATATATGTGTGTGTGTGTATATATATCTGTGTGTGTGTCTATATATATATGTGTGTGTGTCTATATATATATATATGTGTGTGTGTGTATATATATATATATATGTGTGTGTGTATATATATATATGTGTGTATATATATATATGTGTGTGTATATATATATATATATGTATGAATTTATTGATTACAGATATGAACTCAATTTTCCTTCCATCTTGATATTTAGAACCTTGTTCATTTAAAGATAAATTTTAATGCTATAATTCACTTTGAAAATAAACGATATTCCATTGAATTTTAATCCTATTCAATTTTAAAGTGGAATACAATAATTATAAAAAATAAAAAATAAATAAAAAAAAAAACCATAAATACTGCGTTCCACTTCATGAAACTTCATCCTGCAGCAATGACAGACATTTATTTTACTAATTCTTATTCGCACATCAATTAAATTCAGTCAATGCAAATGAAGCTTCGAAAGCATTTTTCCTCCATACGAGAAAGATGGAAGAATTTGCACTGCACATTACCAAATCTTTAAGATTCAACAGATGAGCAAATAAAAGGTAAGAATTTCTTGGTTGAAGATTGAGCAACATCAATATATGCTCATCAGTTTTCCTTTTTGTAGCATTGTTCTACAGAAGTACTATAATTCAGAAACTTCCTCAGCGCAACAAATTCAGGATTCCAGATTTCAGTTCACTTCTCAGATCCAACTATTTGTCCAAACTTCAATCTGAGACAGTAGGAACAAACTATCAGATTACTTTGAAACTCCCAGATGAAGATTTTTACAATTTCACAACAGAAAACAAGAACAGGGAAGGGTGGTTGATGTCCTTTAACTGGTATAGCTTAGCTCATAAAGACGCGGTTTGGAACGTCTTTCTAAGTGCTTAAACAAGAGTTAATACCCTCGGTGTTCATGGCAAGCATAATAAGCAATGCATAATCATGAATCAAGGCAATTTCTGGAATATCTCTCTCTATGATTTGTAATTGAACTTTATTACCTTGGTATTCCTTGTAATGAGGAATCCATTTTTCTAAATCAATTGTGCTTTTTTCAGGTCAGATACAACCCCCCGGTCTTCGGTGCTTCTTTCATTGTATATCACCTGGTGAAAGTCAATGATATGCAATTTAAAACGAATCTCAATAACATATGATGAATTAGTAAGCACTGTGCAGTTCAGGTACCTTATCTATGATACCATATTCAACTGCTTCGCTGGGACTAAAATATTTTGGCCGCCTAATATCAGCTTCGATCTCCTCAGGCGACTTTCCGATATGCTTCGCATAAAGCTTAACCTTCAATATCAATGTTAAAATGTAAAGAACTGTAAGTTCATTTACCTACACTTGTTTAGAGGGAACAATGTAACTTTTCAACTTTCCAGAAACAACCCTATAACACAAATAGAAGTTGTTTTTCATTGGACGACTGTTTCTGTAACTCCACTCTCAACTTGGATTATATATCCAAAAAGGTCCGCTCTCTGCTATTCCACATGCTGCCTACCTGAGACGTGGTTATCTGAAGTGGATTCTCTCTTTTCTAGTGGATGCCGAACCTGCTGCCCCATAGACTAAGAAGGGGGCGTAATTCCACTCTCGACTTGGATTATATATGCAAAAAGGTTCGCTCTCGGCTATTCCACACGTTGCCTAGCGGAGTGGTTTATCTGAAGTGGATTCTTTATTTTCTAGTGGAAGCCGAACTTACTGCCCCATTGACTAAGAAGGGGGCAGGCGCAACAGCTACATGGACCCCTTCCTTTATGTTGTTGCCAGTGCCTAGAACTAACTTTTTAGCCACTTCTTCATGCCTCTTTTGATAGGCATTTTTGTCACTAGCCCTTCTTTGTAATCTAAATAGGTAGACTTCCTGTAAATCCTAATTTGAGCTCGGAAGATGCCTCCAAGTCCTTCCCCTTTCTATAACCTTTGTCCTTATTTTGTACATGATTTTGGTTTCTTAACCAAATAATAATAATAATAATAACGGCCAATTGAGAACCCGATTCTACAATAACAAATGCACATCCATACTGCTCATTTCACGACGACAAAAATAGAGTATGACAATGAAGAGAAGGAAATCCAGTATACAAGTTTGAGCCATGATCTTACCAGCTCTACCTTCACATTTCGTATTTCTTTTCTAGCAAGCTCAACGTCTGTTGCTTGACCCTGAAACCTTGCAATTGGCTGCAGATTGAAAGAGGGGGAAAAGGATTAGAACTGCACAGAAATATATAAAAACATCAGCTTAAATGCAGTGAAACGAGTCTAAGCAAGATAAAAACACCTTTGTGAAGGTAGGAAATGAATAGAAGATAAGGGGAGAAAACAAAACAAAGACATAAGTTTCTGATATAGAATACCTGCTTCATCATTATTGTTGATGAGGGCAATGCAGAACGGTTTCCCTTAGCACCAGCTGACAAAAGAAGTGATGCTTCACCCCAAGCATTACCAACGCATAATGTGAATATAGGAGGCTTAATATACCTGCAGTGGAAAATAGTGATGGACATTAAACATATTCCATTAGGTCCTCGAAAAGTCTTGAATGCGCAATAATGAGATTCTAAATATCCGTAAACCAGACCAATTATATAAAAAGATTCACATCACAACCTCATAACATCATAGACTGCAAATGCTTCAGTCTCATAGCCCAATTTCTCACCACCCTGAAAAATACAAGCATTTCATTATGATCTACTATCACATGGAAAAGGACACAAGGTTAATAATCATTTTTCTGCACGCAAGTTAAAGATGACAAACATTTTCTTTAAAAAAGGTAAGCTGCATTTTTTACAAGACCGTAGAAAACAGGAAAGGGAGGATGAAAGATCGAAGCACATCATTGTGCGTGTTGTTTTTTGTCAAGAAAAAAAAAAACTGAAGCACTGCTTTCCTATTAGAACAGCAACTGGAAATTGAATACAACTTTCCCTACTCCTCATGTTGTCTCATCACTATAAACGATTAGCGCAAGTAATTAACTCAACAAAAGCCTGTGCCAGTTGCTTCATCACGACCATTAAAAATGAAAAAAGAAAAAAGAAAAAAGAAAAAAAAAAAAAGACATAAATTTCAAGCTAGAGAAAATGAGATATCCAAACAAAGCTAATCTGCATAAAATTTTAAAGCATGGTTAACCTTTGTTGTTCCTGTGGAGTTAATGTAGAGATAGATAGGCTTTTCTTCATCCTCATACTGAAGGTAAAGAAATTCAGCAAGTATCAACTCCGTGACGGAAGGGACAAGAGACATGCCCAAGTAAACAATTCGATTCTTGTATAAATATGATGCCAAATCTGGAGGAGGTTGCTCCCATGCACTTCCCCTTGAAAATGGAATAACCTATTCAAAGAAATTACGTAGATAAGGCACAAGAAACAAGCAGGAATGGAGAATGGATCCCAACAGAACATTTTAGAGTTTAGGGGAGGCCATTAACAGTTAAGAATCATTGTTCATCGTTTAAATTTAGAACAGAGTCGGTTCTTTCAAGCCAACATATACATTGATAGGTAGTTAAAGTCGCAAAAGTTTTCCCAGTTGAATCTATCTTCTAGACTCCAATATAATCTCCCCACCTATTTGAAATTGAGAGCTTCGTTTATTAGTATTCAAGCACACCCATCTAAGTAAAACATCTTCAATCTCTGCCCTACTTTTCACAAAGCATCGCACAAATCCTCCAAAAGAGGACTCGTAAACTACAATTTAGTGAACCAAGGTAATAAATAACAAACAAGCAACAAAAGTTCAACCCAATATGCGCAATTTTCGCCAGAAGAGGACTCATAAACTACAATTGTGAACCAAAGTTATTAAAAAAAACAACCAATGGCACCGGAAGAACAGTAATGTTCAGACACTTACCATAGTAACAACGCCCCGCTTGCCCTTGGATCCACGGAAAGAATCCGGATTAAGAGAGGACGGCCGGAGCTTCACGCCTGAAAAGTCCCCGGAAACACTCCCACCGACGAATGGGACGAGAAAATTAGTAGAAAGTGGCTTGGTTCTGAGAGAGGAGGGCGAAAAGGACATGGTTCGGGTAGATTTTCGATGATGGGAAGAAGCAGTTAATGGCGATATTCGCTTGGAAAGCGAGAAGGTGGAGGCAGTGGTGGCGACCTCCATGACTGGAAAACCTTGAAAAGCCGAGCGATAATGAGAATGACAGAAGAAGCCAAGGATAGAAGTTAACTGGAAGAAGGAAGATTTGTGGGCTTTTGAAGGTAACCAAGGTGTTGGGCCGAGCCCAAATCATTTCATTCTAAATCCATTATTATAGGCCCAGCCCAAATCATCTCTCGAGTTTAAAAGTTTATAATTAATATTAGGGAATTCTAAATTTATAATTAATTACAAAATAAACCCAAAATTAAAAGTTTGGTTTATTAGATAATGTTTAAAATTAAAAAACATGTTAAACATGTCTCTAAGAAAATAACGGTTGATCCGAAAGTATCTTCGGTTAGTCAGTTCAAGTTCAACGGACTTATAGGTCGGGTGATGGCTCGACACTCTTTCTTTCTATGTAGAACAATGTCACGGAGCAATAAGACTAAAACTCAATTTTGGTTTTTCTCTCCACGAGATGATAATTTATAGGTTAAATTACAACTTCAAGCTCAACAGACGGGCTCTATCTTCTTTCTTTCAGTGGGGAAACGATATCACAATGAACAACAAGACTACAACTCAATAAGGGTTTTTCTTCCCACGATAGAATAATTTATAGGTTAAATTACAACTTCAGGCTCAACGGACTCAGAGGTCGGGTCGCAGCTCTGCCCTCTTTCTTTCAGTCTGGAATGATATCAGGAGAGAGGTGAATATGTCGAGGCAGCGAACATGACTACAACTTAGTTTTGCGTCAAATAGACTGGGTCGGTTAATTTTATTTTATTTTTAAATATATATTAAAGAGTTATTAATCATAAAATTACTTTTTAACCTTAAAATAATTAATTTATTTCTATTACAATTTAAAAAAAAAATTAAAATATTAGGAGAGTGACAAGTGAAAAGTAATATATAAAGGGAGTGACAAGTGCAGAGTTTCGTCTTCCATAACAACTCCAAGGTTGAGGAGAGGCGCACTGTACTCTCTTCTCCATCACAATGTCTTCTTCCATGGCTTTGTTTTCTCCTCCTTTCCATCTTTCCACTCTCTCTTCTTCATTATGCTACAGAAATTCCTTCTCCTCCATACCTTTTTCTTCTCTCAGAACCAGAAGAAGCCCTTCTTCTTCCTCTCTTTTCACCATCAGAGCCGCTGCGGAACCGGAGCCGGCTAAGTCCGTAACGGAAGAGCAGGAGAGCCTCGCCGGAACCAATGGCGCGATGGCGACTGCTGAAGAAGTGGAGGTCGTTACCAAATTTGAAGACGCTAAGTGGATTAATGGAACTTGGGATCTGAATCAGTTCCGGAAACACGGAAGTATCGACTGGGATTCTGTTATTGATTCCGGTAATCTTAATCTTCTTTGGATCTGAGAAAATGAGAAATTAAGCAACTCTTCCTTAAGAACCTAGATTCTCTGTTGATTTTGATTTCAATTGAATAACTGAAATTAGGTTCAAATTGCGGTGTAATTTCTTGATTTTGGAATTGAGTTTTTCGATCAGAGGCTAGGAGGAGAAAATGGGTGGAAAAAAATCGAGAATCATCAAGTAATGAGGATCCCGTGGTGTTTGGGACATCCATAATTCCATGGTGGGCTTGGATTAAGCGCTACCATCTCCCTGAAGCTGAGACACTCAATGGTATAAACACACGTTTAATATTATAAGTTGTTCTTTGTTGATAGCGATTTGAATATGAATATGGTATCATGATGTGATGGGTTTTGGGCGCAGGGCGTGCAGCGATGGTGGGGTTCTTCATGGCTTACTTTGTTGATAGCTTGAGTGGGGTAGGGTTAGTGGGTCAAATGGGCAATTTCTTCTGCAAAACTCTGTTGTTTGTGGCTGTGGTGGGAGTTGTTTTGATCAGAGAGAATGAAGATATTGAGACTTTGAAGAAGTTGATTGATGAGACAAGCTTGTATGACAAGCAATGGCGAGCAACTTGGGAGGATTAAGCTGAAGAAGTTGATTATCTATATCTATAATTTCGCTTTAGATTCCTTTGTTTGTAGCTCAAAATCAAACACTTCTCTTATAGCCCAAGAAAACCCAAGTTTTTAGTCCAATTCCCATTTCCAAACAACAAAACAAACCAAATGGGAACACACAAAAGGGTTTTGCTTAGCTTTTTGGTAATGATTCACACTTGTTATTTCTAAGAAGTTGTTCACAAAACTTTCTATCTTGTATTTTGTTTGTATTTTGTTTTTATGGTAAATAAATAACTAGAAAATGACGCGTATAATCCGCTTAACACATATGAATTTTTGGAAGGTGTACCAAAAGATTTGATTTGCATTTGGTAAACTGATGCGAGCTGAGGATTCCGTAGTCTTGTCCGGGTGGATTGAAACTCTGAGAGCCGGAAGCTTGCCTATAATCTTCTTTGATAGACTAGCTACTCATTTCAGGCGCAAAAGGTCGTTCGAGCTTATTATTTATTTATTTGTTGTTTTTTATTTGTGCTTTGGAAGACATGATCTTGATGAGATTTGAGACTTGAATTGGATAATGTTTGAAACTTAGAGATGAAAATAATCTTCTAGATTGTTACCTTCAAAGGCTAAAATTGATACGTTGTGGAGTCGAGAAGTGGATATGGAAGTCATAGAAGAACGACAACCTTCCATTTGGCTATTGTCGTAGTGTAGTGTGTTGGATGATGGAAGTCTCATATCGGCTAATTTAGGGAATTATCATGGGTTTATAAGTGAAGAATGCTAACTCTATTAGTATGAGGCTTTTTGGGGAAGCCCAAAGCAAAGCGATGAGAGCTTATGCTTAAAGTGGACAATATCATACCATTGTGGAGAGTCGTGTTCGTCTAACATAGTGCATCAATTTTTTTGTACCAAAATGACTTTCGATTCAACTTATAATGTCTTAAAATGATTTATAAGTGCAATATGTAAAGTGATTGAAATGACTTTCGATTCAACTTATAATGATAATGTCTTAAAATGATTTATAAGTGCAATATGTAAAGTAATTGTCGGGTTTATAATCAATGTGGTTTTTTTCTTCTACTAGAATCACTTATTTTGAAATTAGTGTAATGTTGGAAAAGATTTATAATGTGTTTTTGAAATTATTATTATTATTATTATAAATCAGTAAATAAAATAAAATAAAATAAAAAACCATCGAGAACAGAGGAAGGTGGTGGATTGAAGGGGGAAAAGAAAGAAATACCCTATTACGCGTGCACTCGTGGGAAAAGGAGTTCGAAATTAGGTAAGTAGCATATCGAGAATCTTAAACTGAATTCTTAACTTGTATATTGTGACTGCTTGTCTAATGTAAATGTTGGATGGGTATGACAATAATAATTTTAAAATTAAACAGTAAAGAGTTAGAAAATATGACAACGTAGTTTTAGTGGTTCGGTCAAACTAGACCTACTCCACTCTCCCAGGCGCTTCTTGGGAATTTAAATAAAAAACTTTCTCGACTCTTTCCACAAATCAGAGTCCAACCTCTACACCGCTCTTTTTACGAGTTCAAGGGCAAACTCAATCCTTTCTACGGCGCACGATCAAATCGATAAGTATTTAAATTTGGTAGGAATACACCGTAACTCCTTAAAAGAGTAGATTTACAATTTGAAACACTCACAACTATTTCATCACAATACAATAAAAAGAGCCCAACCTCTACACCGCTCTTTTTACGAGTTCAAGGGCAAACTCAATCCTTTCTACGGCGCACGATCAAATCGATAAGTATTTGAATTTGGTAGGAATACACCGTAACTCCTTAAAAGAGTAGATTTACAATTTGAAACACTCACAACTATTTCCTCACACTACAATAAAAAAAAAATCTTATGAATAAAAATAGAATGGGAAGCTCGGAGAAAGCAACCATGGAAGCTTTAGAAAATTGAAATTGAAAAATCATGAAAGTTGTGAGTTGAAAATTAGGGGAGTAGATGAGTTTAAATAGAGAAGAAAAGTTGCGAAAAGTAGGAAATAATATTGACCATTGAATTGTGTTAAAAAGAGAAATGGGAGATGGAGATTAAAAAGTAAATAATAACAAAATTTTCTAAATTTATTATTATTATTATATTTTTTAAAATATAACATAATATAATAATAATAATATAATATAAAAATAATAAAAATCGATGTAAGTACGGTCAAGTAGCAAATTTAAAATTTATTATAAATATAATAATATAATGATAATAAAAGTTATGTGAGTAACTTCAAATTTTAAAATATAATATAGTAATAATAAAAATCGATTTGATTAACGGTTAGATTCAAATTTATATTTTGTATAAATAATTTTATTTAGAAATATAATAATAAGAAAAACTCCACCGTTTGTCATTCTTCCAAAAATGTAAGTGTCATACTTTAATTTGTCCATCATTTTGATTTAGCTGCCACATCATCACGTCGGATATGTTGTATCGATTAATTTCTTCGTTTTGGCTCTAATTTGAGTGATTGAAAAGTCGTTGAAATCCTTATTCCCAACCTTATACTGTGAACCGTTCAAAATACTGAAAATAGTTAATAATTAAAAGTAGGTTCGTTATCGTCAAAACATCAATCAATTAATTAATATGAGATTAAGGGCCAAAAAGCCAATAGTAAGCATGTTATAAATGATTACGAGAATGTGTTATGTGTCGAACATTATAAATGTATGAAAGCATGCATCATATGTGAGTATGCTGTGCATGTTAATGGAAAGGTTATAACTCTAGAATATGCTTATAGATTGTTGAGTCATGACCTATGTATACGAATATGTCTACTAATTCCCACAGAGTTCCTGATCAACGCGCGATGTGCTAAGTCAGGAAGAATGAGTACTCCAGACTATTGGTATGTGCTAAGTCAGGAAGAATGAGTACTCCTGACTATCGGTACATGAGATGTACAGGTTGCCAGAAAAATTAGTAGATGGGTCGTATTTGACTGAGAGCGAGTCTTACATACGAGGCCGAAAATTCTAGATAAGCATATAGAGAGTTAATAACCTAAGTTGGAGGTAGTTGAAATAACTCATTAATGAACAGATGACCTTAGTAAGAGAAATTAGGAATTAACGGCGAATAAAACTTAAAAACAGCTTGAAAGATAACGGATAAACTTGTGAATCATAAGTACATACTTACTAGGTAATTTAATTACTCATGATAATTGTTTTAACTTTTCTTTCCAGATTTAGATGATGCAGACCAATTGAGGACGAGACTAGAAGGCTAGAGACGACAAAAAATCCATCCATGTATGAGTTTGTTTGTCTATTTATGGGTTATTTTAAGTTTTAAATAGTACTTATTTTGCAATTTATAATTGGTGGTTGGAGTTTGTTAAATATTTTACTTGATATTTGTTATCGATGGTAACTCCCGTTAATCTTATTATCAATGAGCAAGTGTTCCAGTACATTCCAACACTAGCTTCGAATTTCATCACTTCTTCCGTCCTTTACATCATTTGTGGAGAGATATCTTGTCACAATCGTAATTTTCTTGGCAATTTATCGCGTCGCCTACGGCTAGGCAACGCTCAAATTTCTGACCCTGTTTTGAGAATAAGGTTTTAAAATATAGTGGCAAAAAGATTTTCTAAAACGAGTCTAAAAGTAAGAATGAAAGATGCTTTGTAAGCAACGTTATATAACTATAAGCAAAAGACTACAACACGACTCAAATAGCATATAACTTTTTGGGTAGGGAGAATTTGACAACTAGTCACATCCCCTAATTTTTTTCATTCAATTCTATCATTCATGCTTCAATTGGTTGGCTTGTGATTTGGGTATTGATTTTTTCGTCGACATTATTCCGGTCTCAATGCATCAAGAAACTAACAAACGATTAAGAAAAGCAAATTGAAGTCGAAAAATGCAAGATAATATACAATTTACCATCTTATGTCCATCACCTTGTATATATCACCCCAAAATATTGTATATTATCACTTTGTACACACTAAGTGATACTTACAAAGTGATAGGTGATACATACAAGGTGATATATATACAAATTTGTGTCGAAGAGATCATTGATTATAAGAAAACGTCTACTAAACACACGATCACACGATTAAAACGATTAAAAGTGGATTTTACGACTAATAAAATAAGTAATGTTTAAGATTTTTTAATACTTCAAACACCTATTGGACACTTTCAAAGCTGTAGAATACTTCATAATCCCATCTCCGTCAAGCTCAAACTCTGTACCTGTCAACTTGTCAACTGAAATGGTGAATTCTCTCTTATCTCTATTACCCTGCAACTCAAGGTTTGTGTCCTGACATGGTGTGGTGATATTTGTGAATTTTAGGCAAAGGTCTCAAGAGAGAACAAAGTGTTGGTGAGTGTGTATACAGAGAGGCAGGAACCAAGAGTAGCAGTAAATCGTGTCCAACGTGATGATGTGAACAAAACAGTGAGGAATCAGTGGAAGAAAGAAATAGCTAATAAAGGATACAATAGGAGAACTGAACTCCTTAAGTACTCTCAACGCCTGCGAAAATCTGCACAATCACCTGCATCTCCATATCTTCCAACTCCGGAGCTGATTTCTGTGACGAACAAGCAACCGATCCAAAGAAACGTAGCGATTAATCCTGTATGTATGCTCTTCCGTTTCTGTAAGTTCATTATTTTTAGAACTCAAGAATTCCCGTTCAAGCAACCTAGTGGCATATTGTAGGAACAACGATCCTCTACAGTGGCATGATACTGTCCACTTTGAATATAAGCTCTCATGTTTTTTCAAAAGACCTCAAACCAATGAAGATAATATCCCTTACTTATATACCATGATATTTCCCTTTATTAGCTAATGTGAGACTCGAACAATCTTAACAATTCCTAATAATCCTCGCCACGAACAAAGTACACCATTGAGCCTCACATGACGACTCCTTTTTCTTTGGAGCCCTTGAACAAAGTACAACATTGAGTCTCCCCTTGAACAGTTATCTATTTGTCCAACACTATTCTAGACGACTTCTCTTCACTAGAGCACATTCTTAGTCCAATAAAACTCTACCATGAATCTTCACCATGACTGCACTTTCGAGACTCGCAACTTCTTTGTTTGACACCTGAGTCACTACAACTACACCTTCAAGATTCAAAGCTTCTTTGTTCAACATTTGAGGATTCTAGTGACATAACTAAGTTAAGGTATGACTCTGATACCACTTGTAGGAACAACTACCCTCCACAATGGCATAATATTGTTCACTTTGAGCATAAACTCCCGTGATTTTGTTTTTGGTTTCCCTAAAAGGTCCCATACAAATAGAGATAGTATCGCTTAATTATATATCCATGATCTTCCCCTTAATTAGCCAATGCAAAACTCCAACAATCCTCAACACACAACAATAATCTAACCCACCGAGTGAGAAAGTATGATAATCAATTTAGTTTTCTTCAACAATAATGTAACCCAACTGTACACCAAATTCATCTGAACAACTCAAATTTGAATAGACATATTGCAGTAATATTTGTTCAAGTGGTCAAGTTTTGGATGTGTAAGTATCTCCATGGTCATTCGACCATAATTTTAAGTTAGAAACATGATTACCAGTGTTGTGTAATACTGTAGATGAGGAGATGATGTCAAACCCAATCATTTCTCTTCTATATATAACTTGTTTTGGAAGGATATAGCCTGGTATCTATATCATGTTTGTGACGAAGAATTAAAGTTTTCCTTTTTTGATAGCTCGTCAATCTTCGTGCAAAGCCCAAGGGTGCCAGATTTACCTCTTGCTTCGGCAACCTGATTCAAAGGTCTTACAAGGCTTTGACGAGTTTTCAACCAAAAAACAAGAGACAAAATCAGAACCAAAGCAGCGGATCTACCAAGAATGCTAATGAGAATAAAAGAATTAGAAGGATAAGACTATTGAAATTTACATGCACTTAGTGTATGCCTTGGAATAATCCACTATTCGCTATTTTATAAGAACCATAAACACAAACACAAACTCTATGATCATTCTGAAAAACTACTAGTCCTTCTACAAAATTTTTACAAGTGAACATGTAATTTGACAACAAAACAATGACTCTTTAATATAAATGATAATTCATTTGTTTAAACCTTAATGTTTGAAACTTCCCGGCATAGGCAATTGATAATACAATACCATGAGAAAGATGATGATGAATCAGTGGTGTCTTTGTTGTCGAGTATACTCCCAGAGTGCAATGGCACCGCTAACATGAACATTCAGAGATCTAACAACTCCTAATTGAGGAATCTCAACACATGCATCAAGTATATGGATTATGTCAACGGGTATACCTTCCTTTTCACGTCCAAGGACCAATACCTACCAGGGTGATTAAAGAATTATAAGCGTAGCTATTAAAGAATAAAACATTCATAGCAGCATTATAATTATGCATCATTTGTTCTATTTCATTGCAGCATTATAAATATGTAGATAGTGTCTTCACCTTCACAAAAATGAAATAAACAATTTGTTGGAAGTTGTAGAATTTATAATAAAGAACACGTTCATACTTACCGTCTTTTTGGGAAATTCAAACTGGTCAAGAGGAACACTGTTAGCTGTTTGTTCCAAACCCAAAATGGAGAAGCCTTCCCGTTTCTTTTTCTCCAGGAAAAGTTTCATGCTGTTCACTGGGACTTCAACAATTGGGACCCACTTTTCTGCTGTAACACTGAAATAGAAAAAACAGAAATATAAATTTCTAGCACACTTAAAATAAATGTCTTCTTATAAGAGTTCAAGTAATTTCAATAAATAAAATTATTCTTTTATAAGAACTTGACTTCGTTTATCAGAAAAAGTACTGCGCTCCAAAATAATAATTTCATTAACATTCAGTCAATAAAAATACTTTAAAGAGAGAGAACGGTTCTCATTGGTTAATGATACACGTAAGTATAATGGTATTGGGTTATGCATCTCTTTTATGTGGAACATTATTTGATTAGATTTCAAAAATCTATAAGAATTTTTGGTAAAAACAATCATTTATTAAATGCGTTATTTTTCTTTGATGAGATCAAATACATGAACGAGAAAACAATCTTTTAAGAAACACTTATAGTCAAATTCTTGATCTCAGCACGTAACTCTTAATGCAGTACTAGATAGAAACGATCCTATTTTTAACCGAAGCTCAATAAACCGACATAAACAAACCTGATGAGTTGGAACTGTTTGTCACTTAGTACATTTAAATCTGCAATAGCCAATCCTGAAGCCGTAAAAACCTGTTGAAAACAGAGATTAGTGTAAAAAGAAAACTGAACTGACTAGAATATGAGATATAAAAAGCTTCATCTCAAGGCTCGATAAAGTTATGTAAACATCAATAACACACCTCACAAGTCCTAGCCAGACCAGCTAGATTTGGAATGCGATCAAGCAGAGATGCTACGAGGATAAAGCTTTGTCGATTTGTTCTTAAATCTTCCAATGACAAACTTCTGGAATGCAGCAGCTGGTTAAGAAGCTGATCCTCCCCCTCCATTTCTACATTTAAGAACTAACAAACTAATTAACATATGATAAAGTTTGATGGATCATATTCAGGCTGGATTTTCCTAAAAAGATAGATTTAATTGATCATAAAGGAAAAAAATTTTCATGAGGGATTCAATGCTCTTACCAATTAGAGGAAAAAAGTTAATGAAACAAGATAGTAAATGAGAAATTAGAGAGTAAATGAGAAAATTTCTTCAAACCAAAAAGTTGCAAGGTTACGAGAGTCATTAAGAAAAACAAAATTTTGAATTAATTAAAGGATAAACTACAATAAGAGCTACCAAAGCTTACGATGGAAAAATAACCCAACCAGAGGCTTGAAAATACAAAAACAACTAATTTTCCAAACGAAAGACCATTAGATAACAAAACAATAAAACCGTGATGCTAAAATAATGACCAACCCATTACGATCATGAGTCCTAGGATGATGCTATTAAGATAGGAAGTGTGGACAAGAACATGGACAAGACACAACATGGATAAAGAGACATAATTTTCTAAAAGATCATTACTGAATTCAGCAGGCATAATTAATATGATATAAAGAAATAAAACGAAATTGGACACTCCAAATCATCTGTCCAATGTGTCCAAAGCATGTAAATATCAATGTCTCTTAGTTTAGGAGCAACTTTTGGAAGGCCTAAGCTGTTGAGAAATTCAATACTTTCCTCCATCCTCCCTTGCTCAACCCAATGATTTATTTTCTCTCGTTGATGCATAATATAATACACTACACATTCAAGATCAAGAGATGAAGAGTATTAAAGTGTTGGTACAATTAAGTTACCATAACCCATCTGTTTAGGCTGTTGGGTTGATGTGGAAAAAGATTTACGAGAAACCAAAATGGCTGCATTTGGAACATCAAGAAGATTTTAATAAAATTCCCTCACACATCTGATTCTACGTTGTTACATGTGGGTGTTAAGAGGAACCTCAAATTCTGAGTAGTCACTTTGGTAAAATTACTGCCACCAGGGAGGAAGTTAAAGAACCAAGGATTTGTTCTTTGGTTTGTCAACAAATGGAGAAAGTTTGAACATTCCACAAAGAACACATGCGCTCTTTTGCAAACTATTTTCGTGAACAAGTTTGTGTATTTGGTGGAATTCTAGCAGTACCACAAGCAGCTGATTCAGAACTTGCATTTCAAGGAATTTTTCTTTTCCATGATGATAAGCAATGACTAGCTGGGTTTTCTTTATTGGCAATTTGTTGAATCTAGACAGAAATTTTAAGTCGGAGTATTTTGCAATCATCGACTAAAGCAGGCTTTTATTCGGGCAGTTTATTTGTCTCATCTATCTTAATTTTCTGTCTTTTTAAAACTCGAGGACAAGCTTTTTTGGGAGGGATAGAACTGGTGTACTAGAAGGAGGTTGATCTTGCATAATTAGGGTACTTCCTTGATTAATCCTCTTTTAACTATCCTTTTCTAATAATCTGTCGTTTCAAATAAGATTTTTTTTTAAAAAAAGGTGCATAGATATAATGGTTTTCTTTAATTTCAGATCATATAATGTTTCTAGGAGACTAGTCAGTAAACAAGTAGAAACATAAAGATAATAAATCGTACCATTAAGGAACTTGTAAGATTCTTTGCTGCCCAAGTAGGAGGAACTAGTATCGGTGCCTTTCTTCTCATGTTTTGAGAGAGTGATTTTTTTCTGAAAATCCAAAGAAGTTGCTACAGGCAGTTCGGAAGTAAAATTCTCTTTATTTATGTCAGATGATATGTCCATATGGTTGTAATCTTCAGCAGTTTTGAAGCTCTCATTTTTAATAGCTGCCAAATCATTTGCCATTGAACACCGGAGATCTTCTCGGACATCCTGAAACATCCGAAGTAAGGTACACATGTAGGGTATAAAGAGACATCAACAGACAAATATGAAAATTACTTACATTTAGGAAGTTAAGAACTTGCTCCAAGAGAGATGTTGGGACACACTCGAACTCATGATCCTTTCATAAAAGGCATGATAAAATTAATTACTTTGAAATGGGGGCTAATACAATTCAGTAAAAATTGCACAATGATAGTAAAATTGGTCAATTTTCAGCATGCGGCTGACCTTAACTCTGCTAGAGAAAATTCCAGATGGCGTGACAGATAGAGCAGGATTATAGGCATGAATATATCCTTCCATTGATGCCCGTAATCTGAAAGATAAATGTACGAACTGTAAGTTCGAAAACGAACATGAAAACTAAGATTTAACGCGTAACTTTAACCTGGAGCATGTCATATCTTTATAGGATTAAAAAAGAGAATTTAAGACATACCAGTTTTAACTAAACAGCCAAAACAAAGAGGATATTGTATTTCTTCTATACTTAAAATCAAATACAATGTTTTCTTAAATAGAAGAAGAACATCTCCTGATAAGAAAAGAATATAAAAGGTATGCTTCCATATATTTAGAATTCATATGACAAAGGTATACGCACACAATCTAGTAACAGAGCAATAAATTAAGTAATCGTACCGAACACAGTCAGGATTTTTCTCAAGGTATGATCTCAAATCTTCGAAACATCTTTTCTCTAAAGGCATATTCGCAGTGGATGCGTTTTCCACTGCTGGAAAAAATCTACAAAGAACATGGTACACCAGTAACTGCAAGAGAACAAAAAGACATTGTATAAAATGCAGGGTTACTCGGATGAAACGAGGTTATATGCTCCAGAAAAACCAACCTGAGTAAAACCTCGTAAACTGTGGTGATGGGAGGTCAATTGTGGAACAAGAGGAGGAAGCAACTCATCCAAATGGCTGGACTGAACTGCTTCAGTTGCATGGAGGATTACATTTGTAGCTATAAATACATAAGAAGAGAGTACCTGCATTTCAATTCTGACATAAATTTGCGAGAAAATTTTCATTTACTGACTTGATATAAAAAAACCAAAGTCAGATGAAATTTGATTTGGTAAAGCTTATATATAGCAATTCCCAGAAATACTCAATTAAGATTAAATTTACCATAATCCACGAACTTGAGATTTTGGATTGATTAGTGATTTAACATGGTATCAAAATGAGAGGTGTTGAAGAAATAACCTTGATTTAACGAATATTTATGTAATCCCATTAAATAATCGAAGTAGTTACCCTCCCTAATTTAGATATATTATTACTAGATGGATTTATTAAGATTAGGTTTGTTGTTATCTAGTATCGAGGGATTTAGTTACTTTTCTCCATTATAAAAGGCACATGTACCTCTTTGAAATTTAATAGGAAAAGAAAGCAAGATAATTTAGACTTATAATAGGAGGTCCAGTGATTGAACCCCTGTAATGTCATTTTCTCCCCAATTAATATTGATTTTCATTTGTTAGATCTTAGACAAATGTCTTAGCTCACCAGAGGGGAAAAATGTTGAAGTATTGATACAATATTAAATTTATCATAACCCATCAGCTCAAGTTTTTGGGTTGATTAGTGATTTAACACTAAATTATCAATTTTCATTGTGCAGAGCCCAGCAATTGCTGAATTTTTACCTGAGGCCTCATGGTATAATCTTGTAATATAGGAACCAATTGCTCCTTAACCTGTGGTTGAGTGAATGTTTAAAAATGTTATTTACCCACTAGAAAACTTCTTGAAACAATCAACTAACATATAAGAAATAAATTATGTTACCAATGTTGGAAACTTCAAGTAAATGCTGATTGCAAATGTTTCCAAGTATTGACGAACTGAAGGTAGGTTATTTCTCTGTAAATAAAGACATGAAGGAAATGTGACGAACAGAGTTTTAGCCAGGTAAATTCGAGAAGAAACATGTTTTTCCATAATTTCTGATGGTACAATAACAATAAAATATGCTTAGGAAATTATGATAAAATAATCAATAGGCAATGCCCTAAATCAGTGGCTCAAATGAAGATCTATCGCAATATCATGCAGTTAAAAAGAATCTATACTGGCACCTGAAAATTACTAACTCAACAACTGACTCGCATGATTTATTTTATTAAAACCTAGGCAGCGCCTCGAAATTCAATAAATCAATGGCAACCAAAGCAGTGAATAATTGGAGTGTTGAAGTAGATCCAAGATTTACTTACAGAGAGGGAGACATGCAAGCTATTAGTAACTTGCTGAACTATATCTTGGCAGACAAACGCGGACAGAATACATATAATTTGCCAAGCACGTACTTTGCGTCTGTGGATCTGGTAAACAGGTCCAGATCAAAATCAATAAACCAGACAGGTGCTACAATATTCATAATCTTTCTATCAGTATTTCATAATAAATGGAAGCTCCACTATCAATGATCAGGCTTTACAACTTTCCTCCGTGATAAGAAAAGATGGATGCTGAAATATTCCCAAAGATGGGTACTTAAACAATCACAAAAACAGGTGCTGAACTGTTTCATAATAAATGGAAAGGCTTTACATCTTTTCTCCGTTATAATTGCATCGAATCCAGTGTTTCATGATCCGATTAAACATATTGAAGTGAATTGTCATTTCATTTGTGACAAATACAACAAGGATTGGTGTCCTCATGATATGTGAAGACTGAAGAAAATTGGAAGATACTTGTCACAAAGACTTAAATGAAACAATAATAACTTGTCTTTGCAACAAGTTGGGCATGGTTGACATATTTGCTCTATAAACTACAAGGAATTGTGGGCAAATAATCTTGAAACTACCAGCAGCTAACTAAATCATTGACAAGACATCATCTTCTGTTAACAGACCCTACTCTTGAAGACGGATGAAGTGAAACACACCCTTCTTTAACCAAACCACGTATACATAACTAATAAAAACAGCTTAACATTGATGAATTCTGGTTTGGAGGAAGCAAGAACCAAAGGAGTTTGAGCTAAAACAGAAACATCTTTCAACTTTTTCTCATATTTCGATGAGAGAGACCCTCAACATTTCACAGAAGATACACCAACTTTACTTGTCCTTATCAAAAAATACGCAGAAGCTTACTTTCACAAGTGGGAGGCCAAATGACACAATAAAATAGGCAAGGAAGATAACAAGACTCAGCCAAACGAGACGTCTCATTCTCATTTCTATCATGTTTAAAATACGACGAACAAATTGGAAGATGAAGAAGCTCGACCAAAGAACATTCAAACCAACAAAGATGAGATTCAAATAGAGGAAACAATCTCTTAAAATCAAAATTCTTGATAAAAAACTTGCTATCTTCGAAACAAATACAATAAAAAACATTATTATTACAACAACTCCCTGATTCCATGATATTTAAACAAGAAGCAGACACTAACATTAAATGAGCAGGAAGGTTAACTCCGACGACGAAATGAGGCTAGAACTGAGAAGGGAGGAGGAGAGAGCATGGGGAGGTTGTGTACTTCCTCTGTATAGTTATTTTTGTTGTAATTTTATATTCTTTAGTATAGGGTTTCCTAGTGTGCTTAAATATATTTGACTCTCTAATCTAAAATATGTGGAGTATTTTCTCAATACTTATTAACGTTAGTATCTACATATATGTGAAAACTGGAGAGCAATTAGAAGATATCTTCGCAAAAGCCCTAAATGGAATACGAAAAGATTATCACTCTAACAAGTTGGGCATGATTAACATATATGTTCGAACTTGTGGGGGAGTGTTATAGTTGTCATATTAGTATAGTTACGTTTTCTGTAAATATAGTAATTGTTTTTGTCCTCTAGTGTCTTTTTATTTTCTCCGTATTTAGGTTAACCTACTACACTTGTATATATACCTCCTGTGAATGGAATAGAGTATTCTCTTACTCTTAAACGTTTAGCACTTACCCCTCCTAATCTTACATTTACTCCATAATTTAAATCAATACTCACCGCACTGTGCTTCTTATACAATTCCTTCGCAAGGTCATTGCTGTTTACCTGTACCAATACATGATGCAATCAACATTCAACGCAGTTCCAAATCGACAGGAGATTTAACTTTTGTTAAAGAATAAAAAACATCCATATAAAAGAAGCTAAAAGATAGAAACACATGCTCACTCCTTGACGATACTCTCCATGCTACAAAAGCATTTAACCGACCGCCCTTTTCCAATAGTGTCATAGTATTATAAATATATATATATATATATATATATATATATATATATATATATATATATATATTTGATCACAACCTTGAGTGGGGGTAAACCTCTGTTTCTTTCTTTAATCTTGCCTATTACAAGCGCACTTGGAATCTAGGACAGGATACGTAGCCCCATTTGGTAAATACAACCATTTTGTAACATGAGGAAGTTTTCCCTAAACTAGTCTAACATAGGAGTAATCAACCTAGCATGCTATTGTCAGCTTTTCAATTCTAGTATTTTGATTCTGACCTAATGTATTGCAGTATGTATCCAATAAAATAATACATAGTTATTTTTAAACAACCCTAACAAAGACTTACGGAAAGTATAAATCATCTTCTAAATCAAATGAAGTTGCCATAAAAATGATGATTCTAAATAAAAAAAATTTAAATGACTCTAAGCTTTATGTATTATTACACGTCTCTTAAGTAATTATAAAAATAAATTAATATATTCACAACGCATAATCTAGAGTCACAAAAATCCATACCACAGAATCAAGGAGTTCAAGCAGAAACAACTTTCCAGATTCAACAGCATCGGAGCGACTCCCATGGTCATTAGACAATCCCACAATACCAGCCAATTCAGCTAGTTTATGAAACAGAACAGCAACTGATACACGTGCATACAATTCTGTATTGATAAACACCTAATCGACCAGATAAAATTACAATGGAGTCAAAGAGAAGGAAGGAAATAACAAATCACAACTTCAATATATGATGCTAAGCTAGCATTGAGGTCTTATTATCTAAACCCAATTGCATAGGTTAACTTTTAATTATGAGTATTTTTTTTTAACGAGAAACGGAACTTTCATTGAATAAATGAAAAGAGACAAATTCTCTAGAGATACTAACACCACAAGTGAGTGAAGAAAAGAACAAAACGGATAACGGATAACAAAAAGAATATAAACATGCCCCAATAATGAACTAAGAAACTGAAAAGAACAAGGTTGCGAATTTGAGCCCCAAACCAATCTTGAAATGCTAAACCCCACAACTCTTGGTGTGTTATTATGCCATAGCAAAATGGGGTGGTTGAGAGAAAAATTGACACCTTTTAAACACTACCCCCCAAGCCTTGCTTATTCACAGAAACATGCTTGACTTACAGGGAAGAGGTTCTTACTACAACACATGATTAATTGTCAAATATTATAAGCTCAATGGAAGCCTTCAACCAATTTCATCCTCACTTTTGAAAATCAAATTGTCTCACACCTCACATATTTGAGTGTGTAACCTTTGTCCATGTACACAACGCTCAAATATGCAAACTCGATCCAAGAGTAATACAATGTGTCAGGTATTCTTCGACCACAAAGAGGTACAAATGTTACAACCCTACATATAGGAAGTCTTACCTTCAATTGATATGACATTCACCAAGCATAAATGGTATATCTTTAAAGAATCTCTTGAGAGGGAAAACGTAGTGATTGAAGCAACACTGGTACCAATAGATGATAGATCAATAACTCTCCGAAAATCCACTAGAGAATGCACAAAAAGAACCTTATACCACCTATCAAACTATATCTGTCGTGAAAGACTATTCCTTTCACATAAGAGTTTCATTGTGAGTCTAAATCCTATTGATAATACCTATCAATGTTTCTGAAGCTTTGTCCAAAATAGAATAGCATGATGCTACGAGAAAAGAAATGCATGCTCAAGAAAATAATAATACGTGAGAAGTTGTGAACAAACCAAGAGGAAAAAAATATAGTTCTGCGCAAATGGTTGTTCACAATAAAGTACAAGGGACAGAAAGTTGGGAAGGTAGAAGGTAAGATTGGTAGCTAAGGAATATACTCAAACTTACAGAATAGGCTTCCAGGAGATGTTTGCTCCAGTTGCAAAGATGAACAACGTAGAATACTGTTATCTTTGGCTGCCAACTTAAATTGGCAGCTCTCACAAAACGATATGAAGAATGCACCCTTTCACGGCATTTAAATGAAGAACTCTATATGAGCCTTCCTCCCGAATTTGTAACTCAAGAGGTAAAGAGTGTACACTAAGAAAATCCCTATATGGACTAAGAAGATTCATGAAGGTAATGAAAAATGAGGGCATAAAGCAAACTCAAGCAGATCACACTCTCCTTATCAAGTACTCGGAATCGAAGGGAGTTACAGTACTTCTAGTATATGAAGATGATATCATAGTCACCGGAGATAAGGAAGAAAAAAATATTGAACTTAGAAGAAAATTGATGAGAGAACTTGAGATCAAAGAACTTATAAAAATATGGGATAGAGTTACTCAGCTCACGGCAATGTTCATATCTTAACAAAAACATGTGATAGATTTATCGATGAAAACAGAAAATAGTAGATGTAGACCTTTACCGACGTTAATGGATCCATATAAGAAATTGGAAGAGGTAAAAGAACTTACAATGGATAAGAACATGTGCTAGAGGCTAGTGGGGACGCTGACATATCTAGCTCACACTCGGCCTGGCTTAGCACACTCAATTAGTGTAATTAACCAATTTATGCATGACCCAAAGCAACAAATATAGTGTTACATTACCTAAAAGGGACTTCAGGAAAAAGAATCTTATTTAAATGGAACAATTCCTTTGCCTTGGAAGCTTATACAGATGCTAACTATGCCAGATTAATAGTGGACAAAAGATCTACCATGGGGTAATTTACCATGGAAGAGTAAAAAACAAATTGTGGTGGCTAGATTATCTACTGAATTGGAGTTCCGAGCTATTGCACAAGAGTAATGCGAACACTTATGGTTGAAGATAATCCTTGATAACTTATATATTAAAGGAGAAGTTATGATAAGTCGTACTATGACAACAAATCAGCCATTAATATTGCATAATCCTATCCAACATGATAGGACAAAATATACTGTACAAAATATACTGTAATTGATTGACATTTTATTAAGGAGAAATGGGAGAAGAGGATAGTATGTATTAGTTATGTGCCCTTACAACTTTTACAACTTCACTTGGTAGATGTGCTAACAAAAAACTTCAGACCTTAATGTTCCATGAGTTAGTATCCAAACTGAGAATAGATGAAACTGAGAATAGATGATAGGGGAAATGTTGAAGGAATTGTCTTAAATTAAGGAATACTTAGGTAATTATTAACCTTAATTTTAGAAATATTTTTGTAATCCTATTAAATAAAGGAATTAGTTAACTTCCCTATTTTTCTGTATTATGAATATCTTGGGATTTAGTTGGTTTTTTTTTTTATTGTTATAATGCACAAGTACTTTTCTAAGAACAATAAGATAAGTAAGCAAAATAATTTACACTTGCAACAGCATCTTTTCCATAAACCGCCACATGACTAAATCATTTAATCCCAATACTCCTAAAGTGTAACCTAAAATTTGCTCAAACCTTGCAATAAGCAAACACAATAACCTCCTTCAGTTATGAGGTATGTGGAAGCGAAAAATATCTGCCATTCTTGGAAGGAGAGTCATTTCCAAATCAAAGAGAGTAGTGCTGAAGTACAATATTACCAGAAACTTCTTTGTTCTATCTGATCAACAAACTTTCCAAAATCTTGAGCTTCTCCATGAAGGTAAAACCCAACCGGTGCACATTACAATTATCCCACAATCTTGCTAATGGTAAGAAAGGAAGGAAGAGCACAAGAGATGTGCAACTGAGAATTTTTCACCAAACAATTAGAAAGCTCTAGAGAAGTTGGATTACAAGTACCAAAAGGAAAAGAATAATGGCTCAAGAGACGTGCACTTCTTTGGTTGAAAAAATAAAATACCGGAAAAAGGATATCAACAAAAGTTCCTAAGACACAACTGCAAAAGTAATGCCCCCTCGGAGAGTTTGTTTCCTAAACACTTCCATTTCATATTAACAAGAAACAATTTAAAAAATAATAATAAATAAATAAATAAAACTGCAGTAGTAATACTACTGTAGAATAGATTTGTAATTAACAAGAAACAATTTTAAAAAATAAATAAATGACAGTAGCAGACGTCGAAAGATATTTTTACTGAAGAAAAGCTTATAAATGAGATGTTCCAAGATGGGAAAGATTTAACGTCAAGGTGAATTTTGTATCGAGTTAATAGGGAATTATTTAACTTTAAACTATATGAATGTTAGCAGATGTAAGACTTACTTCAGTGAGCTCAGGGTCTGGACTTCCAGCCAATAATGATACTTCAGTTCGTGCATCATAATCAGTTAATTCGGCCTCAAAATCTTCATCAAAAGCAACTGAAAAAGACAATTGTCAAATTGCATGTGATTTCACATTTAAGAGACAGCGTTAACCAGTGAGGAAATTGTATGATATGTTTGATATGAATCACAAATAAGATATGCTATGAAAACATACTAGAACCATATAGTGATAGCAGTTTCAGCTCTTTAACATAATACTTTATGGTCCATGGATGACTGAGCCACATGCCGGTCAAATGTAATGCAGCCAGACGAAATGTTCGAGGACTTTTTGTGCCTTCTTCAAGAATTTTTTCGATGAACTGCAAAAATAAGGATTAAAAACAGTGAGGAGAAAATAAAACTGTGAGAAAGTATGTGTGACCAAAGTGAGAACTTTTCCAGGTACACACCCATTTCAGAGGTCCTGGTTCACCTTCACTTAAATGCATACTCCTTTCAGAAAATGTGGAAGAATGCAGAACAGAAGACAGAAGCGCAGCAATATGTGCAACCCTTCTCTTGTTGCAGCTGACGTGCAATATCCAAGAGGAATGCACCAAACGCCACATCATCTGAAATTATAGAATAAACAAGGTTATGTTGAAATATCATCACTAGCCCAATAGAGTCAAGCCCAATTATTGTATGAGCTCAGTATATTTATTTTAGTAGAGATTTTAGGAGAAATATTCAAATTTGTTAGGTCTAGATTCAAATCGGTTAGGTCTAGATTTAGATTGGTTAAATATAGATTGCTTACTCTTAGTATAAATACCTCTCCACCCTACCTAGGTTATTCATCCAAGAAATCCAAAAACAATAAAAAGCAGTAGTATTCTACAGAGTGTCTTGTATTCTCTTCTCGATTGGTGTTAATAAAGAGTGCGAGTGTTTCCCACAGTGAGTTGTGTTCAACATTTGGTATCAGAGCGAGGTGAGTGTAGGTTATCTGATCTCTTGGAATTCTTAGTATGCTCTGTGGTTGCAGCTCTGTCTGATCTTCCACATCAGAAACGATTTCTTAAGATTAGTAGTGAGTGAGTTTCTTTTGTATCGTGAGAAGTCTGTGACTCTGCAAGTCTTGTGTCAAAAGAACTTGTTTGGTATTACTGAGGTATGGCCAACACGATGGGTGATTTCCAAATCGTTGGAGGAATTAAGAAACTCAACAACAACAACTACAACACATGGGCAACATGCATGATGTCCTATTTACAAGGACAGGATCTTTGGGAGATCGTTGGCGGGTGCGAAACTACGCCGCCAGAGGATGATTCCAACGGCGCCTTGCGCAAATGGAGAATCAAAGCAGGCAAAGCAATGTTTGCCATGAAGACCACAATCGGAGAAGAGATGTTAGAACATATTTGGGATGACAAGACACCGAAAGAAGCATGGGACACGTTCGTGATGTTGTTCTCAAAGAAGAACGATACGAGGCTACAACTTCTGGAGAATGAGTTGTTGTCAATTACACAACGTGATATGACAATTGCTCAGTACTTCCACAAGGTCAAATCAATCTGTCGGGAGATTACTGAACTAGACCCAAAGTCCGCCATTGTAGAATCTCGAATGAAGAGGATTATAATCCACGGATTACGACCGGAATATCGAAGCTTCATTACTGCTGTACAAGGATGGTCCACTCAACCAACACTTGTAGAGTTCGAAAATTTGTTAGCCAGCCAAGAAGCCATGGCTAAACAAATGGGAGGCTTCACATTGAAGGGTGAAGAAGAAGCACTCTACACGAGTGAAAGTCGGAGCAATAATAGGCCGTCTACCAAACGTGGATACAATGGTGACAAAAGAAGCCACCAAGGGATTGCACAACCTGAGAGAGCTCAGAAGAACGACAACAAGAGTTTCCAAAGAACGAGATTTGGTGGTATTTGCTATAATTGCGGGAAAAAGGGCCATATGTCTAGAGATTGTTGGTCCAGGAAAAAGTCCATTGAAAACAATGTGGCAATATCCAAAAAGAAGATAGAAGATGAATGGGATGCAGAGGTACTATGTCCCATAGAAGAAGACGAGCTAGCACTCATGGCGACAATGGAAGACCATATCAACTATGAGAATGACTGGATCGTTGATTCAGGATGTTCAAATCACATGACTGGCGATCAGAGAAAATTGCAAGACAAGAAAGAGTACAAAGGAAGTCGTATGGTACGTACAGCAAATAACACACAGTTATCAATTGCTCAAATCGGCAATACGACAATCATACCTGGCAATAAGTCTGATACAGTGTCGCTACATAATGTTTACCATGTACCGGGTATAAAGAAGAACTTGTTGTCAGTGTCACAACTAACAACATCAGGAAGCTATGTCTTATTTGGGCCAGAAGATGTAAAAGTTTATCAAGATGTTAAGATAATAGGAAAGCCGACAATAGAAGGACGAAGAGTGGAGTCTGTCTACGTCCTATCTGCAGAGTCTGCCTATGTTGACAAGACCCGAAAGAATGAGACGACAGATCTATGGCATGCAAGATTGGGACATATTAGCTACCATAAGTTGAAGCTGATTATGGAGAAATCTATGCTCAAAGGTCTACCTCAACTTGAAGTCAAAACAGACGTTGTCTGCGCTGGATGTCAATATGGTAAAGCTCATCAATTACCATACAAAGAGTCAAGTTTCAAAGCAAAGAAACCATTAGAGTTAATTCACTCTGATTTGTTCGGCCCAGTCAAACAAGCATCGATCAGCGGAATGCGGTATATGGTGACATTTATTGACGATTACTCAAGATATGTGTGGATTTTCTTTATGAAAGAAAAGTCTGACACGTTCTCAAAGTTTCAAGAATTCAAGATGATGGTCGAAGGAGAAGTAGGAGCGAAGATCCGTTGTCTACGTTCAGACAATGGCGGAGAATACACGTCAGATGAGTTCGATCAATATTTACACGAGTGTGGGATACGACGTCAATTTACATGTGCCAACACGCCACAACAAAATGGTGTAGCAGAAAGAAAGAATCGACACCTTGCAGAAACCTGTCGAAGCATGTTACACGCAAAGAACGTTCCAGGAAGATTTTGGGCTGAAGCTATGCGAACTGCTGCCCATGTGATCAACAAGCTTCCTCAACCAAAGCTAGGGTTCGTCTCACCATTTGAGATACTATGGGATATGAAACCTACAATTAGTTACTTCCGAGTATTTGGCTGTGTTTGCTATGTATTTGTGCCTGACCATCTACGTAGCAAGTTTGACAAGAAAGCAGTCAAGTGTGTATTTGTTGGATACGACAATCAAAGAAAAGGATGGAGGTGCTGTGATCCAACAAGTGGAAAATACTATACATCAAGAGATGTAGTTTTTGATGAAGCATCTACATGGTGGTCCTCGGAGAAGAAAGTCTTACCAGATTCAAACATCGAAGAAATTCTACAACAGAAGCTGGGGGAGCAAACTACACAAATTCAATCAAATGTCGATGCACCTGAAAATCCAAGTGACATTGATATTGACAAGCAAGAGGTGACTCAATCAAGCGAATCTGATAAAAATGAAACGACACATCAACAACTTAGGCGATCAAATAGAATCCGAAGGCCAAATCCTAAGTATGCAAATGCAGCTATTGTAGAAGATAGAGTTTACGAACCAGAGACATATGAAGAAGCATCACAAAACTCGGTTTGGCAGAAAGCGATGGAGGAAGAAATTATAGCCTTGGAGCAGAATCAAACTTGGGAACTAGTGCCAAGACTAGGAGATGTCAAACCCATCTCTTGCAAGTGGGTCTACAAAATAAAGCGTCGACCGGATGGATCAATCGAGAGATACAAGGCTCGACTCGTGGCTCGAGGATTTTCTCAACAATATGGACTAGACTATGATGAAACATTCAGTCCAGTGGCAAAGATTACTACCGTACGAGTCCTGCTAGCACTCGCAGCAAGTAAAGATTGGAAACTGTGGCAAATGGATGTGAAGAATGCCTTCTTGCACGGAGAGTTAGACAGGGAGATTTATATGAACCAACCAAAGGGATTTGAGAGTGCAGCTAATCCTAATTATGTATGCAAGCTTAGAAAAGCTCTTTATGGACTGAAACAAGCACCGAGAGCTTGGTATGGTAAAATTGCTGAATTTCTTACCCAAAGTGGTTATTCAGTTGCGCATGCAGACTCTAGCCTATTCATCAAAGAAAGAGAAGGAAATTTAACAATTGTGTTGGTCTACGTGGACGATTTGATTATCACCGGAGACGATGAAAGAGAAATTTATCAAACAAGAGAAAATTTATCAGTACGCTTTCAGATGAAAGAGCTAGGAGAGCTTAAACACTTCTTAGGCCTAGAAGTTGATCGCACAGATGAAGGACTGTTTCTCTGCCAACAAAAGTATACAAGAGATATGCTTCAGAAGTTCAACATGTTAGAGTGCAAGCAAGTTTCAACACCGATGGAGATAAATGCCAAGATTTGTGCACATGAAGGCAAAGAGTTGAACGATGAAACAACGTACCGACAACTAGTAGGTAGTCTTATCTACCTAACTTTAACTCGACCTGATATCTCTTATGCAGTTGGGGTTATGAGTCGATACATGCAAAGTCCAAAGAAGTCTCATCTGGATGCAGCTCGACGGATCTTGAGATATATCAAAGGTACAATCGACTATGGTCTTTTGTACAAAAGAAGCAAAGACTGCAAGCTAGTTGGATACTGTGATGCTAACTATGCAGGAGACCACGATACTCGGAGGTCAACCACTGGGTATGTGTTCAAGTTTGGTTTGGGAACAATTTCTTGGTGTAGCAAGAGACAACCAACAGTATCATTATCAACTACAGAAGCAGAGTATAGAGCAGCGGCTGGAGCAGCTCAGGAAAGTACATGGCTGAAACTCTTGATGGAAGATTTGCACCAGAAAATTGACTATCCAATATCACTTCTTTGCGACAACCAATCTGCGATTCGCCTTGCAGAAAATCCAGTGTTTCATGCTAGAACAAAGCATGTGGAGGTGCACTACCATTTCATTAGAGAGAAGGTCCTAAAGGAAGAAATCGAGATGCAGCAGATCAAGACAGATGACCAAGTGGCAGACTTGTTTACAAAAGGGCTGAGTACTGGCAAACATGAGAGTTTTCGCTGTCAGCTCAACATGGTGCAGCGAATGAGGACTAGTGCTGAGGGGGAGTGTTGAAATATCATCACTAGCCCAATAGAGTCAAGCCCAATTATTGTATGAGCTCAGTATATTTATTTTAGTAGAGATTTTAGGAGAAATATTCAAATTTGTTAGGTCTAGATTCAAATCGGTTAGGTCTAGATTTAGATTGGTTAAATATAGATTGCTTACTCTTAGTATAAATACCTCTCCACCCTACCTAGGTTATTCATCCAAGAAATCCAAAAACAATAAAAAGCAGTAGTATTCTACAGAGTGTCTTGTATTCTCTTCTCGATTGGTGTTAATAAAGAGTGCGAGTGTTTCCCACAGTGAGTTGTGTTCAACAGGTTACAGAAAACCTTCCACATAACTTCAAGTTCTAATAATCTCTACTTGTTCTCAGTTTATGACGGCAGTTCTATTTTATTTAGTCGGCCCATAATTTATTCCAATCTATAATTTCTTTCTATAAGAAACAACTGCATTAAGGGGAGCTGCAGAAAACCTCTTCAACTTGATATCTATAAGAAAACCTATAGTGGTGAAAGAAGGGGAGCATTTACACAAAGAAATAACCTAAAAAATAACCTAAAAGACGATAGCATCAAAAGAAACGTTCATAAGTGCCCTCTCTTGGTTCCTTGCCATTGATGTTGTCCAAAAGAAAGCCCTCACAAAGTTCATCCAAAGGATTGTTAGAAGTCTGTTATGTTTACAAGATGACTTAGGTATATAAAGTTCTATCCCATATCCTAAGTCTAATATAGTATTTTCTTTTTCTTTTCTTTTTTTTTTTAAAAAAAAAAGTGCTTTTGATCATTTTATCCCATTTCTCATTATATTAATGAAGAGGAAACTAAAGGGTTTTCGATGACAGAATGTGCTTTTGATCGTTCTTTTGAGACAATAGCGTGCATTGATCTTGATTGTAAATGCTTATCTCTTTTAAATTATTATAGTTGCTCTTCTCATTTGTCAAATGGGAGAAGTTTGTTATAACTCCTTTGAATTGAGGTCTTTCACCCCACATCTTTTAAATTTATACATCAATAAATTATTTCATATAAAGAAAATTGAACTAACCATTGAATAAAGTGCACTATGAACCAGTAATCGCAGGGATAAGATTTCTTGGAAGAAAAAAACACCATATAAAGCTCCACAAAGATAAGATAACACAACATTAAGTGCACCTATATCATGGTACAGAATGGAATAATATATGAGATTAGGAACAAAATAGAGAATGTGGTGTTAACCTCTGCATTCACGCCATTACACGATGTAACAAGCAGACCAGACTTTCCCTTGCAAAATAGCCACAAGGTCAATCTAACCAATCTCAGCATGGGTAAAATAGAGCATTCTCCAGCATTCTCGAGGCTGCATATTTAGCAGAATCAATTTGGATGGAAAAGTTATTTCTACAACAAACTAATTCCATTCAATAAATGAACACAAAAAAAATTTCCAAGTGGCACAAAGAGATCTCAAATTGTAAGGAAAAAGAAGTGTCCTAAAGTTTACATCAAGCGCCACAAAAATGAGATTACGCAGAAAAAAATCAAAAGAGGTTTCGACGTTAAAAGACTATTGTTTCTCAGGCTATGGGTTCCAAAAGAAGGCCCTAACAAGTTGCAACCGAAGTATCTTTTTCTCCCTTTTGAGAGCATGACTCCTAACGCTAGTATCATCAACACCACTACCAATAAAGAAAGCCATAACCAATCCAAAAATCTTTCCAAACGCTAGTGGTATCAACACCACTACCAATCGTGCACTTGATCCTAGTGAACATTAATAAGTCTTGAAGTTTACAAATGAAACACCAGGGACCTAAAGAAATATGAAGAGAGGAATTACTAGACAAACAGTATTCATTGGAGATGCCATATTTTGTCATTATCACTTTTCTCAAAAGTCTTTTCTAATAGGGGTGAAATCTCCAAATGCATTCAGTAGGAAAAGAGTAATTCATTGATTTTGAATTTGCTAACCCCAACACAACCCTAACAAAAGGGGAACAGGATCTTAGTCCAATTTACCAAATGACTGCATCCTTTTCGAGCACCGTTCCAAAGAAAGTCCATACAGACACATTTAGTGGAACATGAAACCTCAGAAGCCATGGTAATTCGAACATCGTTCCACAGAAAGTCCATACAGACACATTCAGTGAAACATGAAACCTCAGAAGCTATGGTAAAGAAGAGATAAAATACACAGGAATATGTAGAGAGAGTGAGTTGTGTGTGTGCAACTTAGTATCTAAGGAGTAATCTTGAAAGAATACACTACAATAATCTTTATTATTAAGAAAAACCTTTTTAACAAAAAAAGAACTTGTCACTAATGAAAAGATTTATAAAAAATGTTCAAAGGAACTTCTCTATGATGAAAAGATTTTAAAAAGGTACAATGAAAACAAAATTCCATAGGCGGATTTTGCAGAAACAAAAGTGAGATTGATTGGTCTATAACTATTAATGATCGTTTGGTTGAGGGTTTTAAGAGGAGGGAATGGGTTTTGATTATTTGCCTAGGAATACTTTTTTTCCATGGATTCATTATTAAGCTAGAAACAAGGGTTTTGTTTATCATTCATAAAAGGTAGGCTTGCTGAAATTCTCCCAGGAATGCTTTCCATTTTTTTTATTTGTTACTACTTTCCATTTTCTTCTTCTTCTCTCTCTCTTTTTTTTTTTTTTTTTTTTTTTTTGATCTTTTCCTACTTCCCAAATTCTCCCTCAGGTATGCTTCAATAATTTTTTATTAGCTACTACTTTCCAAGGATCATTAATAATCTTTTATTTATTTGTTACTAATATAAATGTTTACATTGTCTATATTTGGTTATCATTTGATGTGATGGTATTTGATTTTTTAAATATAACATGTATAATTAATTCTTCAATTTGATTATTGTACTAATTATTTAAGATTACACGTTTATATTCAATTATTTGAGAATAATTATTAAGATTGATTGATAAATAAACTCAAAACCTAAAATTTAATGCATATTGTTTTAAATATAGTTATTAATGAATTAAAATTTAATTGGTTAAAACTATTTAAATAACTGGGCTTAATAAAAGTAAACTAACAACAATTAATTATCTAAAATTCACTCATGTAATAAAATTGTTGGATGTAATTGTAGAACCAAACATATGAAATTCCGAAAGCATTCTCATGCAATACGAAACACAGTTATCTTTGATTTCCAGACATCCTATTCCCAAGTATTTTAACAAAACCTCAAACCAAACGACCCCTAACTAATTTCGCCTCTAATCTTTTTGAAATGAGAAATGCATTTTGAAGAATTATGAGTGTTCAAATACATTTTGAAATTCAACAGAATCCATGCAGGTTAGTGCTGAATAGAAAAGTGAATATCTTCTCGAGCAAGATGAAGCAATTCAGCAACTAATTGAGATAGAAACCAGGATTTGACAAAAGGTAAATATAATTTTGACAACCGCAACTCTCATTGCTATAATTTGCTAATGACTGAGAATAAATAACTATAGAACACAAGCAACATTTGGTAAACAGAAACTGACGAATTTGTTCATTACACTATTTCCCGGCAAAAAATATAAAACAACAGGAGCACCCAGTATGGTTATCTATGCACTCAATACTATTGATGACAGGAAGCAAATTTCAGATCTTACCTCTCAACAAGATCACTAAATATCTGTAGAAGAGTTGCCTCAGACAAAAAAGAGTTATTATCCACTAAATTGAGTCCACTTTGAACAGCACGATAGGGAATTGATAAAAGAGACTCTAGGCAAAGCCACTGCATAAGACATGCAGATCAGTCTAAGTCCCACAATGATTCAATCATCATTACATGAACACATGAAATTAAGAAGTATAAGTCTGGAACGGTATGAGACCACAAAGACTGAGTACAAAAACAAATGGTAAGAAACCAAGCTTGATTCATTCAAGGATAGAAGCAGTTTGCTATTTGACATTACCTGAAAGTTGTTCATATAAAGTCAATTTGACTTAACTATTATGGTACAATGTCATATTAAACCAATGGTGAGTGTTGTAGGGCCAAGCCTATTCAGGTTTGAGAATATGTGGTCAATTCATCCTAACTTCAAGGAGTCTTTTTAATCTTGATGAAGTGTGAGAATTGTTGGTAAGTGGGAAGACTTCATTTTATTAAGAAGTTTGGTACAATTTAGGGCATCTTGAAGTATTTGAATATTACGATTTTTGGTGATGTTAAGAGGTGAAGAGCTAAGATTGTGGAAATGGTAAAGGTGGTAGATCAGTTCGAGGAGGAAGGGGTTTTGCCTAGGGATATGACGGAGGAGAGAGCTACTCAAAAGGGAGAGTTGCACTTGAAGGAGAGGGGGGATAATAGCATGAGACAGAAAGCGAAGGTGAAGTGGGCGAAAAGGGGGATGAAAATTCCTCCTACTTCCATAATGTGGCGAAGGGAAGGAGGAACAAGAATTTGACTAAGTTTTTAGTGAAGATGATGGTGTGGTGAGGGAGGATAGAGAAATTGAGGAAGAGAGTACCTCCTTTTTCTCCAAATTATATGGCCCTGGTTGGGTACCTAGACCCTTCTTGGAGGGCCTTGTCTGGTGTCCTATCCTAGTTAGGGAAAAGCACAAGTTAGAAGCCTCTTTTGCCTTAGAGGAGATACGTAAGGTGTCTTTGGCTTTGATAGGAATAAGTCTCCTAGACCGGATGAGTTCACTATGCCATTCTATCAGGATAATTGGGATTGTGTCGAGGAGGAATTGGTGAAAGTTTTTATGGAAATTTTTAAGAGGGGTATTATCGAACCAAGTATGAGTGAGTATGCCTAAGTCCTAAGAAAGACAATGCTTGCTAACAAGGTGAAGGATTTTAGGCCCATTAGTTTCGTCACAAGTTCATAAAAGATCATTGCTAAAACCTTGGCGGTTAGGCCAAGAAAACTTCCTATGACCATTTCTAATTCTCAAGGGGCCTCTATAGCTAGGAGGCAAGGCAAATTTCTCTTCCTTTTTTTTTTAATGGGAAGCCCATGGCGAGAATTTTGCTTCTAGGGAGCTTAGGCAAGGAGGCCCTCTCTCAACCTTTCTGCTTTTTTTTTTTTTTTTTTTTTTTTTTTTTTTTTTTTTTTTTTGTGGTGGATGTTTGAAGTAATATTGTGCCACTCATAGTGAAGACAGAGGTGGTTGAGGGGTTTAAGATGGTGTTTGAGCCCGTCCACTTGTCTCATTTGCAGTTAGCAGATTATACCCTATTTTTTGGATCGGGGCAAGAGAACTATTTTGTTAACCTTAATGGCCCTTTGAAGCCATGTCTGGGTTAAAAGTTAACGGAGGCAAGAGTTCCATCTTTGGTATTGATTATTGCCTTCTAAGCTCCGATCTTGGGCCTCTATGGTTGGTTGTGAGGTGGGTTAGTTTCCATTCTCTTACTTTCAGTGGGTGGAAACTCGAGGAGTATTGCGTTTTGGAACCCGGTTTTGGATAAGAATCAGAGGCATTTGTTTCATTGGAGGAAGGTTTTCTTCTCGAAAGGTGAGGGCTTACTCTTATTCAGTCGATATTGACTGGAACTCTTAGCTATTTTTATCTTTTTAGAACTCTAGGGTCTGTGTGTGATTCCTATCGGAGATTTTCTTTTAATGATCTTGGTTTGATTTTGTTAGATTGGAATCCCTTTGAGTAGTTTACGAGATGTTCATCTTTTATATACAATTCCTTTCCAAAAATGTCATATTAAATCATTTTGATTCTAAAATAGAAAATTTACAAGTACTATTACTAACATTTTTAGGTTAGTAAAATAGTTAATATAGAAACACATATAAAGGATAGACAAATGCAGAGGTTAAAAAACCACCTTCCACTTCAGTAGAACTGCCCTTCTAGATCGAACCAAAACGCCCGCATCAAGTATACCATTTACATGCTGATGAAAAGTAAGAACAAGAGAGTCCAACAATGGTCTTCCTTCTACTCCTTGATTAAGGATTGTACTTCCATCGTGTAGAAATCTTAAAGCCTCAGAAGAAAACTCTAACACGAGCACTTGGAGAACAGAGGCTAGCGCTTCGTATGCTGCAAGACATATTTCTGCTCCATTCTACATTTGAGTAATTGAATTAAGTATAAGGTTTACGCTTTTGTTTTTCTTTCCAGATACGAAAACGATTTTATACTGAAAATGTGCAAAGTACTAAAAGATCAACATGAAACTTTTGTAATGATACAAGGTTTTCTACAAGAACAGACATTTTTAAGTTTTTCATCATAATATAAATAGGAAAAAAAAACTTAGCATCTTACTGAACAAGAAAAAAACCATGAAATTGTCGTTATACCTCTGAGTGATAAACTGGAGATGAAACAGTCTTCGACAAAAACATCAATAAAAATTCGATACCAGAATTATTTGAATAAGGGATTCTAAACTGTCTGCAACATGACAAGACAGATGCAACAGCCTTCACTGATGTTACCTGTCCATTCATACAAAGGAAGGGTACAAACATTCATCAGTATAATCTAACAAATTTTGAAACCAGTAAAGTAAATAAAATTTAATACTCTCCCAAATAAAAAGGAAGGGAATGAAGCAATAATGAACATAAACTATATTGTATGACATTTCAAGATTATTAAATAAAGAATAATAGCCACAAACCAACTTCCCCACTGAACGGCAGTAAGTTCCTTTATTTCAGTTTCATAGGAGCAAAAAGTTGGGGAGAAAAATGGGGAAAGAGGGAGTAGGAACTATTTTATCGCAGAAGCAAAGACCCATTACGCTTTTCAATCAAGCTTAATCTACAAGGCTCGAGTTGAATCCATTTATGAGAGAGATCTCAAGGCAATCGTTTTGGCAGTTAGAAAGTGGACATTATCTATTGGGATAAAAGTTCACAGTATTAACTGATCAACGAGCCTTCAAGCATCTTCTGGAGCAAAGAGAGATTCAACCTAGAGTACCAAAAATGGCTATCTACATTGTTGGGATATGATTTTAAGATCAAATATAACTCTAATCAGTTGAAAAAAGCAGCAGACGCCCTATCTCAAATATCCCATGGAGCTGAGTTGTTGGCTATTACCATACCAAGTATCATATATGTGAACATACTGCAGCAAGAAAATATAAATGAAGCCAAATTAAAGAAAATTGTGGAAGAGTTTTAGCTTGATCCCAAAACCACTTTAAATATTCTGTACAGCAAGGTCGATTGTTATATAAAGGAAGAATGGTGATAAAATCACTCATTCCCACTATTCTACGTTACTTTTCATGATTCAGCAATGGGAGGGCATTCTGGATTTTTGTGTACCTACAAGAATCTCGCATGAGAGTTATTTTGGAGAACATGAAGGCCAATGTTGAGAAATGCTCAGTATGTCAACATAATAAGGCAGGATCTGTGTATTCTGCTGGGTTATTACAACCACTGCTAGCTCTGGATAGAGTTTGGGAGGACAGAACTATGGATTTCATTGAGGGCCTTCCGATTATGTATGGGCATTTCCTTACTCCTAAACATCCATTCTCAACTAAAGAAGTAGTTGCACTATTCATCAGATTGCAACGCTTCCTCGGTTCCCTTACTCCATAGTGTTGGATCGGGGCAATATTTTCTTCAATCATTCTGGAATGAACTTTTTAATACAAGGAACACATTTTTTTTATCCCAGAAAGAAGCTCCAACTTAATTCAAACAATTGAAGTCCAATTCTTTTCTCCGGAGCACAAGTACAAAGACCTATTATCCAGCAGCTCAACTTGAATAATAGCTAATCAGAAGATAACAATGAAGTCAAAGTAAATCCGAGAAAAAGGAAACAGCGAACTACAAGAGAAGTAAATAACTTGTTTGTATCAACGGTGAAAATGTGGACACCTAAGAACTGAATGCCAGAGCAAATTAATCGGATCGCCAACTGTTGCTTCTTTGACAAATCATATACGTTTTTATTTAGGCATCTTCTTTTTTGGTTGCCTCCTGGGAACCGTGTTCTTCATCCCTATGACGAAAAGAAGAACATCAATATGTGCACTGTGCTGCAAGAAATTACCAAGCAGGCTACTTAGAGAAGGCTTCTAGGGTCTATAGTTGAAAAAATCATAAAGAACCAGAGTGATAATGGCCAATCATGGTTAAAGAAGAGCATGGCATTTCATCATCAGCCAGACGGGAAATAGAAGGTTAATAAATGCAAGAAACTTACTTACGTTGCTTTGTGGGGAACAACCCAAGAAGTGGGAACAATGGATTCTTTGAGTGGAATATTGGTACAATACTACGTATCATGTATCAACTAACACTACTTTTAATATCATGATCTCATATGAGGACATGAAGATGACTAACTACTCACTGGAACAACAGTTAATTGATCATGATTTGGCCTTGTTGGTCTTAATCGCACACCTCTGAGTTGCACAAGATAGAATGAAGAAGTATGCAGTTCGTAAAAAACGAGAATATTATTTGAAGTGGGGGATATGGTGTACTTGAAGATTAGGCCCTACTGACGGAAATTGTTGTCCCAAAAATGTTGTGAGGACCTAGCACCCTAGGTCTTTTTTTATCAGAAACAAATTTGATTGATGTATGAAATTACAAACGAAGGACAAAACCCAAATCCAAAGGAGTTAAAAAGGGATTTCAATTGGTCAAATGTGTAGAGAGACAGTAAGAACTATAAAATGAAGAATATTTGCACCAGGACGTAGCAAGAAAGATAATTTATTCAAAGAAACGATCAAAACAACTTTCCTTTTCATTGCAAAGACGGTTGTCCTTTCATTCCAAGTGATAATTAAGCAAGCCCAAATGATATGCATCCATAAGACTTTAATCGTTGGAAAAAAGGATGTCCAATGAAAACATAAATAAGGAGGTTGTTGATCTCATTAGGAAAGGCAGTAGACCAACGGCAGGAGGCGAAGAGCTCCTTCCAAGACTTGACAGAAAAATGGCACAAGATGAACAGATGGCTTTGAGTGGAGTGTAGACCCCATGGATGTACTTAACTTATTGGAACACAGATTTACACTAGGAAGAGTGGCTTGTGCAGTGGAAAGGATAGCAACAGTGTGATGCTACATGGGAAGAGACGAATTTCATAAAATGACTGTTTTCAGATTTCCACCTAGAGGACAAGGTGTATTTTTGACCCGGGGGACCTCCCATTATGCATGCATATCAGAGAAAGTGGCAAAAGGGAAAGTAAGGAGATGTAGTTAGAACGGGACCGTAAGGGATTGTGCATCTGTTGCACGGTCAAGGTGGGACGGGTTTTAGTAGGGATTTTGGTGTTTTGTTGGGAGTGTGGAATTTTGTGGACAGTTGTGTCTAGAGGATGGATCTCCACCTCTCTGAAACAGCTAGTGTTTTGGATGTATTTTTCCTTGTGTTTCTTAATCTTGGTAATACAATCGGCTGCAACCCCACTGTATATTGAAGAACTATAAATATATCAGTTGTTTGTGTTTTTCTACATGATTACAGATTATAGGGGTTAGATACCTAACAAAATCCTCTCCATCAAAGCTAGGCCCGTATTAATCAGTGTACAATAATTTATAGAGGAATACAAACGATTTCATGTGTAAAAAGTCTACAAGAACTCTAAAGAACTAAGTTTAAGCTCAGATAAAGAAATATATTAGTATCATAAATTCATTTATTCAATGAAAAGTTTTTTTCTTGTTCAAAGTCCACATAAATGGAAATGGTGTAGACCCAATAATCAAGTAACTGCATCATGCATGTCCAGGCCTCTAGACCCTGTAATCTTATTTATTAGATTCTGATAGCCACATCAATAGAAAGGATAAAATCCACAACTTAAGAGCTAAAGCGAATTGAAGATCATACAGCTAGCAGAACGGAAGTAGCAATAGAGGATGGTAACCGACGTTGACTGGGGCCTCCAAGTTTCCCTTTCACAGAACCTGGTAAAATTGTCTCATCTGACTTGACTTCGGACCAGAATATGGAACAAGACACGGCAGCAAAAGAAACCAACTCTACCTGAAAGCCAAAAAGTACATACATGTAGTAATTAGTAGGTTTTGCTCCATAAAAGGAAAACCTCGGAGGTATTTTTGAACAAGAAACAAAGTCTTATTGATTAATGAAAAGGGAAGTGTTCAAAGATACAAACTCCCAAAGGAAACCCCTTGAGATAAGTGCAACTGACTTCCAATACCTGTAGAGACGAAAAAAGGTTGGGAAGTTTTTGGATCAAGATAGTTGGTTCTGCATAACTCCGACAGTCACTTGGCTGAGACAAGGTAAACTCATCCTTGGATTCATATTTGAAGTTGCAATGAGAAATTTTCTCCTCAACTAATTGAAGTTCTTGAACCAAGCTCATGATAAGTATTAGAAACTTCACACGTATACCTTCCACATCACTCTTCTGTTTGCAAATATTTACACCACGGTTGAGAATAAACTACACAAGATAATACAGATGACATCAAAACTTTCATCCAACAAAGGAAATGTAAGTACAAAACAATGAGCAGGTGCACACAGACAGGAGCCTCTGGGCAGAACAGTGAAAGGCAAGCCTAGTGAACAAGTACAAAGCAGAAATTACGAGAGGCAAATACAACTTCAAGAAAGGAGGATATATAAGGCACCATCAAAGGATCAGATTTCCTTCTCTCTCTCTCAATATTTTTACGATAATCTAACATCTAGTAATGTAATTCAGTATGGTAACACTGTCATATTATCTTAAAACACAAAGTTTAACCATAGTTATGAAGATGAGATTTACTTCCAACTAGACTGAAAAAGAATTTACAATGAATTTTGTTATTAAAATTGTCCACAAAAAAAAGCAAAGAACGGTTGCAAATATTTGGTGGTATTTTAGACACAAAATTCTTTTGTAATAAAAGTGGTTTCATGATACAATTGGAAAACTTTCTTTTAGTTGTTCTGGGGAGAGGTATCCCTCTTCCCCTGGCCCCAAGGCAGTTTTTTCCTTTTTGTCAGTTATAAACATATTCTAAGCTTTCTTATAAAGAAAAAACAAAAAATGAAGCCAGTCCAGGCATATCATTATAAACTCAAATTTTCTCCATTTACTATAAATAATAATAATAATAATAATAATAATAACAATATGTATATCTTTATTTTAGATCTTCTAGAATAAATTTCTCATCGCAATTAACAAGTGGTTTCCTATTCTCCATTGAAGGTATTATATGTCTACGTTCCTAAGAAATGTATCTCAAAAGTAAACTCATTCATTATAAAGATAATAGAAAAAAGAAATTAATGATGAACCGTCAGTATAGGTATTAAATGATGTTCCTCCTTGACTGCAAGGAAAACCACTCTTGCCCATCGTTTTGCCTCAGATTCCCATGCTTCCAACTCTTCATCATCGTAAGTAACAGAAGCATCGGATGAATGATTATGACTAGTAAATCTTTTAGGAAACTCAATAAGACTCTTCATAAACTTTGTCTCAGTACTGCAGCAACTGCCACTACAGCACTTCTTACCACACCCTAAGAGCCAATTTTGCATTTTTCCCCTTAAGCAACCTAGAAAAGAAAGAGGCAGAGATAAGAATACGCCACAAAAAGCAGATGAAAGACAATTATAGTGTCCTCAACACTGAGATGAACAAGGAAATGCACATAAAACTACTGACTTTACCATATATGTTTGATTTTATCATATAAATGCAAGCTCAATTTAAAAGCAATAATGTATACAAGGATATAAACCCAAAAAGGAAGTCATATAACATAACATATTTTACCATACACGTTTGGTTCTAGCAAATATCACAGGAAGCACTGAATAACAGTAAGAATGGGTACAAGAAATTAGGCAGAAGAGATGTAAGCATAAAGTGAAGAAATTATCTCTCACCTCCATAGTCAGTAGCCTCTCGTGGTAGTGCTGAAATAAAATGCAGAACAGCCTCAAAAGCCAAGTCCGATGTACATAAGACAGAAGCAGCAGCCTCCAGAGCTTTTGCACAAACTAACACCCATGAATGTGAAATGGTTATTCACTCTTTGACTATCTACGGATTTGAGTTTCAATTTTCAACCATTAAGGAAAAACATGAATGACAATTTAACCATATGAAATAACCATAAACCTTGAATGCGATAACTAGGATTGAAGTGTTGTTTGCTGTTCTCAACCACAAATCTCAGATCATCAAGCAATTCCATTTTGCACCCCAGAGAATAATCTATCAAATCTCCTTGGGCTGACAGTGAAGAACCATCAAAGCACTCTCCTTCACTATTGTTGCCGAGTCCAAATACTGAAGCAGCTGAAGCAATGCATTCAGATAGGCTGATCAACCCAACTCGACCAAGTGATTTCTTCCTGGCCAACGATGTGAGCTGCTGCAAAAATACCACTCTCGTCCTACATTTATATTGAATATAAAACATGTAAACAATCACATCAAATCTCTAAACAAACTTGGTGACAAAAATACCCAAACAAATGGTGATTATCATGAGGAATTTTTCAAAATAGAATACAACGTCTGTTATTAGGATTTGGTCTGAATGCAAACATTAACTTATAATTTTGATAAAAAATTTACTTGAATTTAAAAGTTACCATTAATTATGACAACTTTGTTTGTCTCTCTGACTCGTCCTAGTTTTAGGTGGGATCTATCCTTTTTCAAGGAGATACAAAACTTTTTCATTATAAAAAAATGGCTCAAAAGATGCGAACTCCACGTGGGAGTAATAAAAAACAAGAAAGTATAAAGAAAAAGATTACGAAGGAAAAATAAAAGCATGCCAAAATAAAATAAAAACAAATAACGAAATCTAAGCAACAGGCTTGGAGAGAGAACACCATGAGGAAGACTTCAGCTTGGCAGATTCAAAATAAACAAGTCAAGGAAGAAACTTGGCTTAAAACAATCGTTGGTTCCTTTCTATCCACCCCATCCTTTAAAAGTGTACTAAAAGCAATGACTCAAAAGCCGATATGTATATCCCAGAAAACCAAAACTAACTTGCTGAAAGAAAAGAGCTCAAAATGCTTCCAGATTCTGGAAAAGGTCAACCAAGGGAATCTTAAAGTAGAACCATGATTTCTGGTCTTATGCCAATCAAAAGGAGAACGAATCCCAAGACATCAACAAACTGTGATTTAGATACTGAATTCCAGCGCACAAAATGAGATATCTTTCCACCTTCTTTGCCTTTCCAAAAGAAAATAGAGACAAACCGATCCAACTCCAAGCTCACCTTGCTTTCAATCCACGAAATTAGGGAACCTCCCAAATGGCCAAAGGATACCGCATGAACCCAATTAATACCTTTAAAACCCATAAAGGTTTTACAAGCTTTTGAGCTACTGATGACAAATTGAAATCTTGAATCATTACTGCCAGCACATATGCTTTGCAAAAAATCTTCAGATAACTTTCTTGGATCTATCCCCCAAACCCATGGTGTTCCATGAAAAGGTTTTCACAGTATATCAAAGATGACCACTGACCTTGATCAAAGCATAAAAATTATGAAAACCTGAATGTGATGTAGATAGAAATCATTGTTTGTAGCCTGTTTTCCTGTTGGTACAATAATTTCATAAACATTCTGCTTATAATTGCAAATGGGCTGACAGTCAATTCCCAAGCTACAAACTCAAAATCGATTCATTATCTGAGTCTATAACACAGTTGGGAATCATTTCTTACGATACACAACTAAAGAGGAATTGGAGTAAGATAAACCACCAATACTTCAACCGATTCTATAACTAAAGCTGATGGGTTACTATAAACTTAATTACATCGATACTTCATCCGACACTGTACCCACCCCATCCCTAAATCTGTCTCGTATTATCATCGTCTGACCCTACGTACTTTGCAACCCCATCTCCTCACATTTCCTTCTTCTTTTTCTTCTTATTATTTCTTTAGTTATAACTTGAGCTTGTTAATCCTCCCCAAATCGTCATATTTTTGCCGACGCCACTCACGTATTGTTGAAGCCTCTTTCAACTTTGGACACCTTCGACAATGGTACCACTCACCAAAACTCAAAGTCACCCCATCTTCTGAGTTCTTCGGCCTCCTTAGTTAAAACCATCAAAACCATTTGCCACCATGATTTTAAATTTTGAGTTAACAAAAAATGTCTAAGTCTGAGTGTTATGGAAATGTCGATAGAAATAACGGTAAAATGTTGATATTAATGGATATTGCTAGAAAAGTCATGAAAAGAACTATCATTACTGTTATTTTACTCTTTTTTATATATATATTTTGTCAATTTTTTTTATCATATAATGGAATATTGATACACCTACTATACCGATGTTGAACCTAAGAACATGTGGAATGTTGACAGAAACTTAATACCCTTTGTCACCACCTTCAATTACTATCAACCATCAAAGTTGTCACCACTATCTAACAAAACCATCATTCCCTCTATCTAACAAAATCATGCATAAGACGAACAAAATGGGGATAAAATCCCTATAAGGGATCTACTTTTAATCAAGGATTCCCGAATCTAAGCCTCGTACTATCTTCTTTTTTAACAAAATGTTAAACTTTCAATATGAGAAAATGAAAGAATATAAAGCCATATAAAAAAAAAAAATTATGCCCACAAAAAGGAAGCCAAACTATAAAAAATGGCTCCAATCAAGTAAAATAAGATTGAAAAATAATTACAAGAAAGCTTTACGCTGAAGCTTGGAGAGAAGCATAGATCCTTACAAAGGATCTAACATCATTTGAATCCCTAAATCAACTTAAGATTCTATTGCTCCTCACTCAAAAGGCTCCACAAAAAAGCACATACACTAACTTGCCACAAAAATGTCCCCCCTTAGACGAAAAGCCGAGTGGAGAAGAAACTCTAACTCATCTCTCCACTACTCCTAGAAAAAACAAAGAATGTAACCATCTTACTAGATAATAATATAGATAAGATTAACTAAATACATGTCCCTTTGGACAAAGGCTAACTACATCTAAATCCATAGATAACCTAAATTCCCTAGATACTAGGTAATCTAAATAAATCCCTAGATAATAGGTAATAAGATAAGATAAGATAAATCTAAGTAATTCTCTAATTACTAGGTAAAAATATAGATAAGATTAACTCCTTCCCTTATTTAATGGGATTACACAAATATTCCCTAAATCAAGGTTTTTTTGCTTCAACAAGACACTTAAGAGGGAACTACAAGAAAAATTGTCGTACAAGAACATTCCTTCTCCCTCGAATAAAAGGGAACTCGCCTATCAGAGATAGAAGAGTCACGCTCTTTGTTTCCCTATCAGACAACAGGCACAAATAATAGAAAAGGAGAGCTTTCAAATACGAAAGGACAACTGCTACGAAATACCACGAAATGATTCTTGATAGAGGAAAAATGGTATAAACATGCAAACAAAGTTTTGTGTTATGAAGTTGGTTCCTTTTGTACTGAGCCTTTTAATCGATGTTTTGTGATAGTCAGTTCCCTCAAAACAACTCTGCCACAAAGTAACTCTTACCAACCGAAAAGAATATTATACATACCCTGCATCAAGAATATTTGCATATTGACATATAAAATGAGCTGCACCTTCAATTGTCTTGGATGAGTAAACTCCTTTTACACCTGAACAAATATATACGTCATTATATCAATTGGGGCCATAATGCTGCAGTCTACATACCATTAAAATAATTACTAGGAAATTTGAACATCCCCATTTTCATCCACCACAAAATTACTGCCCATCCAATTGCGAACAAGATTTCTATTTATGTGGACAATGTCGTGAGCAAACTATTTATTTAGATGGAACAAGAATCCTTTGTTTCAACATAACAGGCTCCAGCTCACTTAAAACATGAAGATAGCCCAGATGGCATCAATATAATATGGACTGACCGAAATCTTTGTGCTGCACAGGATCATTGAGTGCTTCAATGAAAGGTCCAATAATAAAAGATTCTGGCAATGACTTTAAACAGGGTACATGTTTCTTCCAGTAAATGGCTAAAAAGGACTGCATGATCAAGCATCTAACTGCATTAAACAATAAGGAATGACATAATTCATCGAACAAAACACATAAAATTTTAATCCAAAAAGATGCATGACATCTGAGTTCCAGTTTTCCCACCCATCCAATTAATAACTAATGAACAGATTGGTGGTACCTAAAGGATTTTCATGGTGGAATCCCCGAACCCATAAGATTGATATCCAACTAAAGATTTCGCCAGACATTTTGATTTGGTTCTGATGAAAGCCACTAGTGAAGCTGTCAAAATTAGTAGAGATCGGATCTTGTAGTAACAAGGACATCTGCCAGAAAACATTGGTAGTTAGAAACAATACTGAGGCAACCACTCACGTTTAAAATTTTTAAATGATCTTGATTTTTTTTTATTATTATTATAGTTATTAGAAACAAGAGGAATCCATTAAAAATAGGCAAAGAACAAACGAAAGAGTTCCAATTCCAAAGCTGGAAGGGTCCAACAAAAGCCCTCCAATCTAAGTAGATGGTATAAATAGAGTTTTTTTTACAAGTAAAAATAGAGTAATTAAAAGAAACTTATGTAGTGGCCAAGAGCTGTACAAGATCACACAAAAAATTCTAATGAGTTGAATTTATAATTTCTCCTTGAATTTATAATTTCTCCTTTCAAAGAAACCAGAAAAAACTTCAATAGCACATCGATAAGAAAATACTTAACCTCTTGTACAATAAATAACTACTCTCACTTTTCAACAAGAAAAGAGATTGAATTAAAAGAAACTTATGTAGTGGCCAAGAGCTGTACAAGATCACACAAAAAATTCTAATGAGTTGAATTTATAATTTCTCCTTTCAAAGAAACCAGAAAAAACTTCAATAGCACATCGATAAGAAAATACTTAACCTCTTGTACAATAAATAACTACTCTCACTTTTCAACAAGAAAAGAAATTGATTGGATTTATTTAAAACAATATATAATACAATAGCATATAAAAAATAATCAATACTTTGACATTTATAAATTAATCTAGATGATGAACAATATTACAATATCCCTCTATTTTCATCAGAATGACTATCTGGTAAGAAAAAATAGTTTAGCTTGAGGATGGTCACATTGCACAAAACCAAATGTAATGAACAGATTTATTAAAGCAATCAATAGCTTTTATTAGATAAATTAGAAACGAATATACACACTTTGTAAAAACAAAACTTTCTTGAGCTGATGATAAGATAGTTAAACACCTAATCCAAAACCACAAATAAGCATAAGTCTAAACCACCCACCTTAGCCACATTAAGTTTCTTGGGATGGGATAGCCTCATTACGTTTCTTAGATGGGGCTATCATACATTCCATTCATACACCAAAGTATTCTTGTTTATATAGGAAATTCCATGTATGAAATAATCGATAGAGAAGGATAAGGTATCTCCCATCACCCAAAGACAAGATATTCAAATGTCTCCAATTGAAATGAAACAAGAAAAAGGAAATTATAGAAGAATTTGAAAAGTGAGAGATATCTGAGGATGAAGCAAAAGGGGTCAAAAGCATCAATACCCTTGTCCTTAAATATATATTTTTTGAACAAGATACGAACTTCTCAATAAAATAATGAAAAGATACAAAAATGTTCAAAGAAACAAACTTCAAGGGGAATGGAATAAATAATAAATAAAAACATGAGTAAACTTGAGCTTAAAACGTAGTGAGGAAAAATAAACATGTCCCATTCATACAAATATCACTATGGGAATAATTAGCAAACAAATTAGATAGAGAACTCCCATGAGAAACTTTGAATATAGCGATAATGAATTTTTCCATCCAAGCTTTAGAGTTGTCTTCAAAACCCTTAGGATTCCCTCAAACCATAGTTCTGAAAATAAACCTTTGATAGCATTAACCCAAAGAAGATAATCACGAGGAGATAAAACCATACAATAATTGGATGGTATTCCGACTTGCATCATTTTCGAACACCCTCTGAATCTTCAGGCTACAAATGCTTACAATGGAACTACCCAATTGATTATTGAACGGTCTAACTCCTTAGGTTTTCCTTCAAACCATCTGGGCTAGTGGACTTCATTTACCTTTCAGCAGAATATTCGTTGTTTCAACTTCTTGCTTCTGTAATGGGCTTACAATTTGCAAATGCTCCAGGCCCGCCACACTTAACGGCCATCATTTTCCTTCCTGCCAAAAATTTGATCAACATTGGAACTCGAGCACTTGCCTCCTTATCCTTTCTCTTCTGCGCATCCAAAGTACTATTGTACTGGCAACCCAGAAAAATTGAACCCATGCCTTTTATCCACCGAGTACATGTAATATCTAGTACCCATTGCCATTAGGCAAGAACTTTCTTCTTCATCATAGAGTTTGATGGCTGCCTCAAAGAAGAAACATCCACAAGCGCAAACCACTAATAGCCATTAACAGAGCAAGGAATGGGACCACTAATTGCAATGGAAAAATTCACTCCCTGTGTCATTTTCTAATTCGATAACAGCAGAGATAAAGGCAAAATAATTGCCTCTAATTTCAATGAATCCCTCCAGACAAATTGTTTTCCTTGAATATCTGATAAAGCCACTAACTTTATATTTATTCATCTTAAAGTATTCACCCTCCACAGAGAAAGGAGAAGGCTATGAATTTTGACTCATCCACGTATCAAGCATTTACGCACCCCTTACAATGTAAAAAATTATTCCATCGTTTCAACTTGGACCAAAAAAACTGGCTAATGTTGACTACCTTTTGCACTGACACAATAAATTTGCCTCCTCCACATTAGCTCGTCTAAACAGTGTTTTGTCAAAGTGAGACTTCGTTTGATTTATAATATTAACAAAGAAAAAGAATGGATGTGATACTACCATGCATACAAGCATACAAAATACATATCACATGGACATGGCAGATACATACACAACATGAAGTACACATCACTTTTAGAAAAAAAAACAAGGTAAAGTATAAAAAAGTGGAGAACTAGACATCCTCCTAAGACTGAATCTCAAAAAAGACTGGGAGGGGAAGTTAAAAAAACAATGATAACTACAAAAAATAAAATAATAAACTGATGAAGAATATTGAGAAAGCATTAAATGTGAATGAACCTGGTGATTCCAAGCAGCGTCAACCAAGTGTGAACCATATTCTTCAAGCATTTCATATAGAAGTATGAATGCTTCCCACTGTTGCTGCCGGCTATTTGTTACAAGCTCCTGTTGGCTGCAAATTTGCCCTACACCCAGTGATTTTGCTTCCTTATTGGCCCATCTTTCCTTTTTTGTAATACCTCGAGCATTACTATCTTTTTCACTTGAAATTGTGTTTGGAATTGTTGATGCATTGTCTCTTCCATCTATCAATAGTGCTTTCTTCAATATATGTAGTGATTGCTTCCTCACCAAGCTCTCCTTGTCCACCTAAACAGGCTCAGAAACAAACATAATCAACCTAACCACAAATATGAAATAAATATTTCTCAACAAATAAACATGAAATAAAATTGTTACAAGTCATTCTAAAATCCCTAATTGTACAAGTAAATGAATCTCAATCAACAATAAACAATCGAAGGTATGTTTGACTACCAAGCCTCTTTTAATTTCTTCCCATAAATCTTTATCAGCTATGTCAGATTCTTCTCCATCATCACACATTCCAGCAACTCCAAGCTCTTCATTGTGAGGGAAAAAACATAAATAAAGAGACAAAATCCTATAGGCATCTCTTCTCTCCAAAGTTCCAAATGAAAATAGTTTTTTGCAACATTTCCATATTTTCATGAGGAAACGACTCCTGTAAGACAATCATGTGCAATAAGAAAATAAAGAGGTGAAACAGAATTCTTAAAACTAGAACATGCTACACGTTTGGACCATAAAGTTCAAAGAACATGTAAGCCTAACCTGGAGATATTACATGCCTGCCCTTGAATGGAGACCTCTAAGGAGTGGTGAGAAAGAAGTGCTTCAAAGATTACTGGAAGAAGATAGTGAATGGCACAAGATCGATGATCCGAGCTTTGTAAGAGCATTTGTTCAGATAAATTGCAAATATCCCAAATAAGTTTAACAGTAAACTCTTCGGCTTTTTGGCCCCCATTTGACACCACTACATCTGATGCTTGTGGTGCTTGTCTATTACCAAGGACAGCATCTAACATTACAGCCAACACGTGGCACGCTAATGGTAATTGAAGAAAGCCATAGGCTTTCATTGTTGAGTCCAAAATGATAGAACATCTATCACCCTCAAAGGTGTCCAACTCTTCATTTTGCAGCACATTCGAGGAATAAATAGCTGAACTTATACAAAACGGAATTAGAGTTGCTTCGACAATTGGCCAAGAGTTCGTCTCAGTGACAACATCAATGAATGATCCAAAGACCTAATATCAAGAAATTAAGTCAACAGGTTAAGCATGCTCGGAAATTTCAGGTACAATTATCATCTAAGATTAGCTTTTATAAAATAGTACCTGGTTAAGCATTTCCCGGTTCAATGTAGCCGCCTTATTTATCAAAGGAACAAAACTTTTCCATATAAATGACTTCAAAGCATCAAGATCAGCACCTAATGATTAAATCAGTTGACCATATGATTAACAGCACGTTACTACCTAAAACATTATATCCAGCTAATCCGAATTGCTGAAGTAATAACAAACATTATGGCCCAAATGCAATCCTAACAGATTGTTGACAAACCACCATTCTAACAGAGTATAGAGACATGAAAATCTTCTTTCCTTTCCTTTTTTCTAAGATAATATACTGGCAGAGGTCCAACAAATCAACTCGATTCTGATGGTTGAGTTCTCACTAGTGGAATGTAATGCATAAACCATAAAATAAGAAATAACTAACATTCCTCGTTTGTAACACGGAACCCTCTGATGCAGATTAAAAAGGTAAAGCATTTGGAAAACTATTGAGTGAAGATGATGACTGACCAATTTTTTTAAGTATATGGCAGAGCGCGCACACCAAAGAGGTGATGTAATTACATTGATCCGCATCAAGCTTTCCCTCCTTCGTGGTGACAACCTATTCAAAACAATTACCCCAGCTTAGACAACAACTTTTATTATCTTTCTGCCCGTTCCCCATTATTAAACAACTTTTGAGTTATCAAATCTCTTTTCTAGTTCAACCATCCTCTAGATTGAGTTAAAGGAAGTCGTTACTGTAAAACTGAACAAAAACATATATAGAAGCTACATACGTGCATGGATAAATACATATAGTACAGTTTCCATGATGAGCTTCGTGCAGGCAATAAACATAGCACATGCATATAGAAAGTTATTCGACCCCATAAATAATATGTATTTGCCTGCTGATAAAAAGTGGAGTGTTTCAGAGAAGTACATCAATATTTTTCGGAAAATTTTCAAGAAGCGAATCAAAAAGCTCGGATGGGGATAACCCAGTAGAAGCAAAAATGCAATCCAAAATAGCTGGAACTGCCATTGGAGGCACTCTCCGGAAGCTTTCTGATAGTGAACTGAAAACAGAAGCCATCGAGAAACTCTTGTCGTTCGACATCTCCGCGACAATTGGACAATATCCAGAAATGCTTTCAATTCAAACGGTCCGATTCATAAACCCTAGGGTTTTTGCTTTCGCTGCTTTTTTTTTTTTTTTTTTTTTTTTGTGTCTATTTTTTTTTTTTTTTTTTTTTTTTCCGTCTAAAAATGCATTCCCAAGTAAGAGGTACATAGGTAGGATTAGATTGGGTCCGAAATTATTTTTTTAAAAAAATTATCTATCCATAATCCATAATTATTCAACCTAATTTTAAATAAAATATATTAAAAATCTACGAACAAACACTATTCCCTACTACCTAAACAAATTTTCGAATTTGACTCCAAAAAAAAGCTTCAAAATTAAAGTATTTAAGTTTCGTATTTTAACTCAATATATGTATCAAATTCATTAAACTTGAGCGTCCCTTACAGTTTCGTTGAATAATATTGGAAGAAACTTAGTTTTTTCACATTAAGTGCTTCTACAAGGTTTCTTGAAAAGGTTCGTATTTTAACCCATTATATATATCTTATATATATATATATATCAAATTCATCCCAACTTATTACTCTAAAGTAAGAAAAATATAAGAACTAAAGAAAAAATAATTACTTAAAAGAAATTATGCATAAAAAAAATAAAAAATAAAAAATAAAAACTTCTCTAAATAGTATTTATTTACATTGAATACATTAACTACCTTAGTTTGACACTAAATTATCTAAACAAATATATATATATATATAGTAATTATATAATAAATATATTAGAATTTGAAATAATAATAAGAATTCTTCGAGAATAATAATAAGAATAACGTGTTAAAAACTTCTCAAAAATAATAATTCTTCCAAATATACTGTATTTTAACTTAGAAACTGATATAGTAGACACTAGAACAGTCAAAATTGGATATTAAAAATAATTTACGTTTTATTAAACCAGATAAAAATAAAAATGATGGATGGAAAGCAAAAAAAAAAATTCATAAAAAACTTTCATAATGGGTATTAAACCAACACATTTAATGGGTAAAATGAAAAGCATTTAGTGTAATATTACTTAAATAACATTTAACCTAATATACTTTTTCTAAATATAAATGTATGCCTAAATTATAATTGCCGGAAATGCTTTCAATTCAAACGGTCGGAATCATAAACCCTAGGGTTTTTGCTTTTGCATCTGGTTGTTCTCTCCCACTCTCTTGGAAGGTGAAAAAACCAAACACAAATTATTAATTTTTAATCCCTCTTCTAGACCATGTATAAACTGTGTAGGCTTGTAATATATAAAGTTATGTATTAATAGTAATATATATATATACTCGAGATGTGAATGCTCGTGATCCACCCAATATAGTGATGGATATCATGGCTGACGTCTAACTGGCACGAATACACTTACCTATATGCTTCAACTTCACCCGTCATTCATGTTTTAGTGTAACAAAACTACAAGTCAAGTAGTTAAGTATAAACAAGGAAGATTTTGGGTCCTAGCGACGAAGAAATGTGTATTTTTCTAGAATTAGTCCACTTCCCATTATTCGACGATAAAAATTTACCGCGTGTAATTAAAGGAGTTACTGTAAGATGACTAAAATAAGAGTGCACCATGTAATTAAAGGAACCAAAATGTTATTAAGCTACTTGTACACCCTTATTGCAACCTTAACCTAGTAGGCATCTACGGGCTTTTCTTTAAGCTTTATGAAGTTCAAGCCTAATTTTACCGTTAGTTGAGTTTCTAGGTAAGTCTCGAAGTTTTGAGTGTTTCTTATAATCATCACAAACCTACTATGGGTCTAGAGGTGATTCATTCATTTTTGGCGTTGCTGCGAGTCCGGTGACAAACCTCATTTTTAGAGTGAACTAATTTTGTGTTATTAGAGTTAGTCAACTTGCATAGCAATAAATGGAATAACATAAAATTTGTTAGGACAGTATGACATATAGCCGGTCTGAACATCAACTATACAAGGTTAAGTTAGCAACCTTTTCACTGGGTCATAGAGTCGGTCTGAATCTGGAGGAGCAACTCTCGTGTGCTGGCCAAATACTAGGTTATCTACATCGTCTTGCACCCTCTCCAAGACGAGTTTATGACGCATATGTCTTGTTTAGGAGACTCCTGGCCTTTTCCACACATGATAATGACACTTGGTTGTCTCGACGTATTACACTATCATGCCTAAGCCTGACTTGACTGTATTTGTACTCCTACCGCTTGACAGGGTTGTGCTAAAATCAATGTACTCACGTTCATGTTGTAACACGTGGCAGGTAGCAATTCTTGCAGTACACAAAAACACTCTCGCACACTCTTCTCCATCAATACACTGCACTCAAACAACCACTCACACAGACAATCACATCACTCAAATATACACGTCGACTCTCGGGGATTGAATTCAATTCTTCACGAATGTAAGGATTTCTTGACAAAGCAACACGTGATGCACCTCCCGTATGTTGCATAAACTTTTTGAGATATTTATTTTAGAAGTTGTCGTTAATTCGTTTAAATTAAATTTAAAGATTAAAATAGATATTTTAAAAATTATGAGGAAAAAAAAAACTTTTAAAAATTGCAAATTTAAATAGAATAAATTTGAAAGCATGCATTATACAACCTTAAAATTTAAATAAAGAAGATATATAAAATATATTCCATCGTCAAAAAACGAGAAATTATCACGTGACTTCAAAATCAACCAGTGAATGTGAAGCTCACTGTGCTCATCGGCTGCCATTTCTCCACCTCGAGCATCAGCGCCACCATGGATTGCTATTCCTACCAATTCTAATTCGTCCTGATCAAAGAGAAAAAAAGTTCGATCGGAATTCAATAAACAGAATCAGAAGATAAAATCCGTCTCCCGTTTGATATGTGGAGCTTCTCAGCGCACTCCCATGGAGCATCTCTTCTAATTATCATCACCACTTCAAGTAAACCATCTCTTGTATCTCTTTGTATCTTCCCCCATTTGATTCCCGATACAGCTTTGAAGAATGGCGAATTGAAACTCATGTTACTGTAATTTATTTCAGGTTTGCTTGGAGTTACATTTGGTGGAGAAGGGTTTTGTTCAACGCCCTCCATTATAGATTCGGATGCCGATTCGAAGCCTCTGTATTATAAAGTGACCAATCCTACTCTTTCTCCTTCTCATCTGCAAGGTTGGTAATTTTGTATGGGGCGAGAAATTGTTCTTGTTATGAAGTGGTTTTGCAGAATTTCGGCATTTCCATTTTTGTTATTTAGTTTGATCAAGTACTTAGTTCTGGGCGTGAAATTGAATATTCAATTCATCTTATGTGGAGTATGCTGTTGCAATTTTCCAGTTTATTAACGACTCTCTGGCTTTTCTGATACAGTTTATGTGGAGTATAATGTTAGAATTTTCCCACTAGTTGATCTACACCTTATGAAAATTTGCTTAGAGTTCAGTTCATGGTAACCACCTACCTAGACAACCAAATGTAGTGAAATCAAATGATTTTCTTTTGTGATCAGTGAAGGTATGCTCATAAATTTCAAAAGAAGGATAAAAAGAAAATAAAGAAGAACGTAGTTACTATTTGAACGAGATGGAAACTGCTTGAAACTAATTAACATTTTTTAAAGTGAAACGAAATGTAGAAATGGATCCTACCAAAGCTCTAGAGATGTCTTAAGACTCTTAACAATGTTTTGGTGATGACATTAAGAACTTAAGCGTCATGGTTGATGGGAGCCCATTTTTGTTTTAGATTGGCTTGTATTCTCCTTGTTTTCTTTCATTTGTTCTCAATTGAGGTTTCGAACATGAAAAAAAATTACTAATGTCCATGATTGGCTATCACCAGATCTTGTTTAACATTCTTATTCTGGTAAAATGATCTTTATTTTTCAAGAATGTAACAGTAAAACAGAACTTCTACTTTTGGGGACTTTATTTGAATAATTTACAATGAAAGTATGATAGCTACGTATTGCTATCTCGACTTCACTTGTTTTTTATTTGCAGATTTGCCTGGTTACACCCGCAGTGTTTACAAAAGGGATCATGCCTTGATAACACCGGAAAGTCAAGTGTTTAGTCCTCTACCTGAGTGGTAATTTTGGTCACTTTTGAACATTCTTGTTAATTATTCTTTGCAAGGCCTGTATTATTTTTTTCCCTTTGCAGGACTAAAACACTTGGCGCATATTTAATCACACCAGCACTTGGTGCACATTTTGTGATGTATCTTGCGCAGATGCAAGGTTTAGTTGAACTTTGCCACGAACCTTTACATAATGCGCATATATACACAACGAGTATTTTTTATAATATTTTATTCATATTTTCTTTTATTGTATGAGCTGCAGAGAAATCAAAATCAGGATTGCCCCCACATGATGTTGAGAGGTGTACTTTCTTTTGCCTTCTTTATGTAGTCCCATTGCAGAGAAATTGATAATATTTACCTAATACCTATATCATGCAACTGACATTTCAAATTTTCATCTATGGTTTTCATACTAGATTTCTATTTGTTGTTCAAGGAGCAGTGAAACTTACCAATTCGTCAGGCATAAGCGAAAAACTTACGGTGAGACAGAGTTGTCAATTTACTTGTTCATATTTTTTCTCCATTGTCAGATGCTTGCTTTGTAGTTAAGAATAAGATTTAATGGTTTATTTCCTAGAAATGTCTATAAGATTCATTCTTCATAGTTCATACATTTGGATTTCATTTGATATTCTCAAGGCTGCAAATCAGCTCATACAAGAAAGGTTTGTGTTGAATCAAGTACCTAATTCCCTCATCATATTATTTCATTGTCCTGTTTGAATGGTTGGCTAGCATGAAGGCCGATGATTTGTTGCTAGTGAGGTTCACAGATAAGAACAGCACCTCGAATTTTATAGATCGAACGTTGAAATACAAGTATCTAAATATATTCATTTTTATTCAATGAAAACAGTGATTTGTGCTCATGTAGACTGTCTGTTATGGTTGATAATTGGATTGTTTGCGGAGTGAAACTGCTCCCGTGATACGATCAATAGTCGAGAAGTCTGATGATATTTATGAATCTGTGAAATGAAGGTTGATTCATTTGCTTATCTACCTCCGAACTTTGACCATTCCGTGAAGTGTGACTCTTCTGCTACCCTTGTGGTTTTCGAAAGAAGGTTTGTTTCCACCTATTAACTATAATATACATGAAATGGCTTCACATTTGTGCACCAGTCATCTTCACTCCAGTTCATGATAAGCATTTATCAATACTTGCATCATGTATGTATTTGTTCTTTCACCTGAAACCAATGTTCTAAGGAATGATTATGAAACTGTTCAGTATATCTAGTGTCACATATATCATAGGAAATACTTCAATAACATTGCTATAATTGGCTTATAAACAGTTCACCTCTCGTGACTTCGAATTGTCTCATTTAATCAGGTATGCTTCTCTGGAGAATCATCACCCCAAGCAGATCATTGGTTCGACAGACAAGCAGCCCCTCCTCGAAACTCCTGGTGAGGTAAGCGAGGATGTTTCTCCTTGCTTTAGGAAGGTTGAAAGTTTCTTTTGGAAAAGGAAACACAAATATTCATTGATAATATGCAAATTACGAGTAAAGATGCAAGTTCTCAGTAAGAACTGCTATAGATTTAAACTTACAAAAATTAATAAACTATCCTTGGAACAAATGGTCTTCTGAACATCTTACAGATATGTTCTTACATCATCCTATAATATATTTGAAAGTTCTTCCTTGTGTTGTATCACATTACCAGATCTTTCAACTTAGGAAGCTCCTTCCCATGTCCATGGCGTACGATTTCAATGTCCATGTAAGTTATGAGTTGCAATTGAAAGATTAGTTCTTTTGTCTCGGTCATGAGCTTTCTCATAGTTATATTGAACATTTTTTCCCACTAGATCATGGATTTTGAGCCTGGGGAGTTTCTTAATGTGAAGGTAATTTCATGAAGTTCAAATCTTACATTTCTTAGCTTTGGTTGGTTTTAAACTTCCTTCAAATTTTTCGGTTTATACGTTATTCGATGGAAAAATACATTCCTTTTAATTTGGATCTATGTTATGCCTCTTAATTATAGTTTTTGTTGAATGGTTGACAGGAGGTTCATTATAATCAGCATGGTTTGTTGCTCTTAGAGGGCCAGGGCATTTATCGTTTGGGCGAAAACTGGTAAATATTTCATTCCTCTTGCTCGGCGTTGATCGCCTTTCATATATATATATATATATAATAAGCTTGAAACTAGTTTCACTTTTTCTTGGGCAGAGCTGGAAATTTTCTTAGGGTGGGATAAATTTTTTATTTGAACCTCTTGTGCACATAAATCTTTTAAATTTGGTTAACTAGACAAGGTAGAGACATCTATCCTCAACCAAGAAAGAAGTTAGAAGTAGAGAAACATAGAAATCTTTTGGTTTTAAAAATTTAGGAGGGCAAGTTAGAGACAAGATTTAGAACTAAGAGGCGCCCCCTGCTCTGCCCCTCTCCTTGTTTACTCCACTCTTCTGGACATCATCCATTCATCACAAAGTCCATCATATAACAAATAAATCAGCAAACGAACATGTATTTTAAATATAAGATAGATATGCATAGCTTTTATCTTGTAAGCTGCACTGTAGGGTTCTTATGACATGTGGCTAAAATCAAAGAAATACAATTCATTTTTCGTTCTTGTTCAAAATATTTCTCATGGACTTCGCACTTGTTCTTATTATTGCTGTTCTTGTAGGTACCCTGTTCAATCTGGTGATGTCATTTGGATGGCTCCCTTTGTACCGCAATGGTTAGTCAAATATGTTATACTCGTTCTTCTTCATCCTCATTACAATATAGTGCAAACTAACTGGGTTTGGGTTTGGGTTTATATTATATGATCTTTTCAGGTATGCTGCACTCGGGAAAACACGAAGTCGCTATCTGTTGTACAAGGATACGAACCGTGACCCCCTCGATCACAAGTAGTATGTTGATGCAACATTATAAGATTACTATCATATGAACACAATGAACTGGTAGGATTTATTTTAGATTGTTGAAATGGAATAGTGCATTTGCCCCTGCAGACCCCTTTGATTGAACTAAGTTTTTAAGGTTAAGCTTACAATAAATATTTGTTGCAAATTTCATAGTCCATTCAATTCATATTGAAGGACTTTTTTGTGCTAAAACTACTAATTAAACATTTAAAAACTTTATCATTTTAAATTGTATACTAATTTTTATCGATTATAAAATTTCTTTTGACAGAATAAAATGTATCCATTAAGTTAAGAAATTTTATGTGAGATCCCACATCGGATTGAGAAGGAGAACGAAAGGAACATTTGACTAAAGCTAGACACGTAACATTTTAAATGGCTTTGGATTACAATGCAACTTTGTCCTTTTTAATTTATTTTATCAATTAGAAATGCCACGTGCAACTTCAATACTTAATTCCACACTTTTAGGAGACCCTTTTTTAAAATGGAACATTTGACTTTGTGAAACAAACACTAATAAAGTACTGAATTTTGATTTATTTTGCGATGGCAGAAAGCACTTAACCATCTCCCAAGTTCCTAACACAGCTTTCAAGGAATTCTCACAAACAAAAGCTTTCAAGAAATCATTCAGATTAGACAAACATTCAGTCTCCGTATGTAAAATTTATTACCTCAACAGAAAAGATATTGGAGTTGCAAGTTGTTATAGAGCAAATAACGCATTATGGAAGATTCTTAAGCAACAGACCCATTTTCTACAAGCATTCCATTAGAGCCAGGCTTAGAATGCATCCTTTTCCTCCGCAACCTTTGGGATATTGCAAAGGCCAACTCCAGCGACTGCGAGGCATTCAGTCTCGGATCGCAGTGGGTATGGTAGCGAGAATTCAGGTCGTCGAAAGTCACTTCCTTCGACCCTCCGACGCACTCTGTCACATTTTGTCCAGTCATTTCTAGATGAACTCCTCCAGGGTAGCTCCCTTCTTGTTCATGAACGTCGAAGAAAGCTCTCAACTCGGCCTAAGTCAAATGAAAAGATAACATCAATATCTATCAAGATTTACAGTGAGTATGCAATGTGGATTCTTGTTGGTAGACAGGCTTTTACCCTTATTGAATCAAATGAACGAGTCTTGAGACCACAAGGTGCCTTTATTGTATTGCCGTGCATAGGATCGCTAACCCATGTGACGATAAGCCCCGCTTGACGCACGGCTCTAATGAGATGAGGTAACTTGACTCGCATGTTATCGGCTCCCATTCGGGTGATTATCGTAAGACGTCCAGGTTTGTTGTGAGGATTCAAAATCTCACATAACTGAACAAGCTCTGCTGGATCCATCTTGTCACTTACCTACATAACAAAGCCACTGACTTGATCAAACACATTCTAGCAAAGTACCTCCCAGATTTTGAATTGATCAAGCACTTCGTATCTAGATGCAAACAGTGAATCTATCCCAGTAATAACAGCTGTTGTTGGGTACCTTAATGCCGAGAGGATTCGACACGCCCCGCAGGAATTCAACATGAGCACCATCCAACTGTCGAGTCCTCTCACCCACCCAAAGCATGTGAGCAGAACAGTCGTAATAGAGGCCTGTCGTTGAGTCCTCCCTCGTCAAGGCTTGCTCATATGGTAAGTGAAGGCACTCATGAGAGGTCCAGAAATCAATTGTGTTCATTATAGGATGGTCCATAGTGATTCCAGCAGCAGTCATAAACCCCAGCGCTTCATCAACTCTCTGAGCAAGTTCCTTATACCTGTAACCAATAGGTAAATCTTCATTTAGTAAATTATACCTGCACCCAATAAGATAATCTTCATATAGGATGGTCCATGGTCTAGCTATTACACTAGGTGCTCATGGGACACCGATCACTAGACTCGGTTTTGTCTAACCCAAAGGCCAACTCTAGAAGATAGAAATATCAGAACGAAGACATTAAGAAGCATCTCAAAACCTTGCAAGTGCTTATCACCAAGCCACTCCTCAGGGTCATTCAGTACATTAAGAGGCTAAAAGACCAACAAATTGGATACTCATTTTGAAATGGGGAAAAAGCTTTTTCTTTCTCCTTTTGAGAAGATGGAGAGCTAAGTTCATACTGAAGAGCATAAATTTAGAACTCAACGACACAGCCGTACAACCTATAGTCTACAGGACAGATCTGTTCAAGTAAGGCAATTATTGAAGAGCATAAATTGTAAAATGACAGTCACCTGTCTCCTTGCTCACTGTGTTGAACGAAGTCGAGATTCCATTGAGAAACTCTCTGCATTGCAGCGTATCCTCCAGTGGCAAATGCTCTAAGAAGATTCAACGTGCCTACGGATTGGAGATATGCTCTAACCAATCTCTGAGGATCCGGGGTTCGAGATTTCTCATCGAAAGCGTCTGCATTGATGTTATCTCCACGATAACTTGGGAGCTTTACACCATCTTTAACCTCAAACGAATCCGACCTGGGTTTAGCAAATTGTCCTGCCATTCTTCCTACCTGTGAACATAGTTGGTTGATCAAATTTATATCAAAGAAATTCCAAACTCAAAACATTTCTCATCTTTTACATTACAACCAAAGCTTGACTATGGTTTTAGAGAAAAAGATTCCAAATTCTAAAAATATAGGGTGCGTTCGGTTCGGTTCTCTTTGACAGGATTTAATAGACGACAGACTAGTATACTCGGTTCATGAATATGTGTTTGGTAGCAAATTTAGCATAAAACGTGCTAATGTTGTATACAAAATCTTCACTTCCAGGGTTGTAGAATCTAAATATAATCCAAATACAGCTTTTAGAAATTGATACACCAAATAAAAATTCCCAGAATTCATTTAATTCAATGAATCTGAAAACAATGGACTGACTGAATTTGGATAAGATAGTGAACAGATCTAGATAGAGTATTTGCAATATCTTCCCAATGTGAATATGAATTCAAAAAACGAGATACCAACAAATGCAGGGTAGGTGTAAGCAATCATGGATTGAGATCACATAATGCATATCACAAAAAGTCATCAACAGTGAAGTAAAATATGAATAAAATAATCAGAGATAATCCTATAGAATTCAAAGTTCCAGGCAATTGACCAGAAACCGAAGGGAAAAGACAAGAATCCAACAGAAATCAACCTTTATAATAGGCATTTGGGCGCCATACGTAAGAACCATACCCATCTGGAGCAAAACCCTGAAGGTATCCCTAATATTGTTCCCATTAAACTCCTTGAAGCTCTCAGCGCAATCCCCACCTTGAAGCAAAAACGCTTCGCCAACGGCGGCCTTCGCGAGGCTCTCTTCGAGCTTGCGAGCCTCGCCAGCGAAGACGATGGGCGGGAAGGACTCGAGAACGCGAAGAACGGACTCGAGCTCATTAGCGTCGGGATATTCAGGGAGCTGAAGGGCCTTCTTGGATTTCCAAGAATCAGGCGCCCAATTGGAGGATCCAGAAGTGAAATGCGTGGAAGAAGAAAAGGAAACGGCGGAGGGAATGGTCCGGCAGAATTTGGCGGCGTTGGGGATGGGAAAATGAGGTTTGAAGAGGAAAGATTTGGTGGTGGGAGTTGTACAGACGGCGGAGGAAGTAAGAGGAGGGAGATTTGTGGAGACGGAGATGATCATTTTTTACCTTGTTTGTGAATCTCCAGTCGCCGGTAAACTCTGAAGTCGGTTCTGTTGCTGGCTGGATAATGGGCTCGCTTTACGTCTGTGTATCAAATTTGTTGGGGACCACCGAAATTTGCATGTATATATATATATATTATATATATATACACACATATATTTTTTTTTATTTTTTTAGTTTATTTATTATCTTTCTTCCTAAGTTTTATAATAATTAAACTCGCCAATCGTGTAATTATATTAATAAAAATATTTTGAAAATTTTCCTAATATCCCTATTTTTTTAAAGTTTTAAAGTCTTTTTTGAAATATTATTTATTTGCATGGAATTTATTAATACTTTATTTTTTTAAAAATAATTTTGAAATTTAAAAAATATTTAATATTTTTTAAAATACAAGTTTTTTTTTTTAATACTCTCATCTTTATCTTAATATTCAATTAGAATGGTTAATATCACATTTAAAAAATAGTATTAATAGCCTTAAATTTTTAGTAAATTTTTTTTTTATAGTTACAATTTCTCATTTTTTATATATTTTATTATTATTATTATTATTATTATTATTATTATGTCATTTTATAACTTTCCCGTTTATTATTATTTATTTTGTATCTCTCCCCTTAAATATTTAAATGGGAGAATCTCCATATTGATGGATATTTAAAATAATAATAATAATAAATTTCACACAACAATTTATTTTCAAAATAGGTTTTTTCCAACTTTTGAAATTGATTATTTGAGTATTAAAGTTTCTTACGTTCATTTTTTTTTAAATAATTTGAGAGGATTTTTTTTAATCTAAAGTTTTGATATTTAAGAAAAAGATATATATATATATATATATATATATATATATATATGGAAATAAGATAAGTTTTAAAAGTGGAGGAACAAAAGATAGGGATCTAGAGGATTTTTTTTTCAGAGGATTTTTTTTTTCAGATGAGAAATTATTTTAATCCATATATTGAAAATACTACTTATAAAAAGTTTAATGGTATGGGTATTTTTAATTTTTTTTAAGTTGAATAATATTAACCAAAATTTGAAGTTTAAAAGTTTTTTTTTTAAAAAAAAAACAAATTACTAATAATTTTTTTAAAATTTTGTATAGGATGTTTAAAAAGGATGGTTTAGTATAGGGTTGTTTAGCCCGAATTTAGTTATTTAATTAAAATTAAATTAATAAAAATACTTCTAAATATATATATTTTTTAAAAATATCTCTAAACTTTTAAATTTTTTAATATACCTTAAAGAAAATCTAAAAAAATACCTTTTACCATTAGTTTGGGAAATCCGTTAATACTCTATTTCAAAAATACCCTTCAACTTTATGGTTTCGGAAATACCTTCCAATTTTAAAAAAATTCATTAATTTTTTTTTTTAAAAATACTGGTACTATATTTGAAAAATATCAATGAACTTTAAGAGTAGCATTATCACCCTTAACCTTTATAACAAATGGTTATACGTTAATATATGAACGGAAACTATGTATCCACATTTGATAGATTATTTTTTTTAATATTATTTTTGAAAGTTTATGAGTATTTTTGAAACACTCTATTAATAATAAGGATATTTTTGAAGTTTAAAAAAAAAAATAGAAGGTGTTGTTGAAGTTTTTTAAAAAGAGTTGGAAGTTGTTTTTAATTTTTTTTTAAAAAAAGTTAAAACAATTTTGAAATTTTTTAAAAAAATTGGTATTAATAAAAATTTTGAAAGTTTAAAATATATTTTAAAAAAGGTTTAAGGTTATTTTTTAAACTAATTATAAACAATTTCATTATTAAAAAAAAATTTAAGAGTATTAATGAAAATTTTGAAAGTTTAAAATATATTTTAAAAAAGTTTAGGTTATTTTTTAAACAAATTATAAACAATTTCATCATAAACGAGTTTAATGGTTATTAAAAGTTTGAGCATATTTTTAAAATTAAAAAATATTTTTGAAACCCATGCAAAATTTAAAGATATTTTTAAGCCTTTAATTTATATCATCTAATTGAAAATTATTTTGAATATCACACTGATTTTGACTCGGGGCGGGCTGATTTTCCTATCAAAAAAGAAATAGGGGATCCGGGCCTTTTTGGGGATAGATAAAGGGCATAACATTGGGGTCAGTCACATTGTTTCATGTCCCGGGCCTGATTTAGGGAAAGAACTTTTCCTTTGCTGGTCGGGAAAACCCATTCAAGCGCAGAGATGGAGATGGCTCCGCTGTGATAGAGGATGAAGTGAGTTACAATAATTAAATAGTACAAGGAATGAAATGGACTTATTAGTCATTCCTTACATCTCTTTCTTAAAGCTCAATGTAACGATCCAGATCCACCGCTAGCAGTAGTCATTCCTTAGACGCAACTTAACGTGCATTTAATACATCTCTTTCTTGAAGCTCAATGTAACGACCCAGATCCACCGCTAGCAGATATTGTCCTCTTTGGACTTTTCCTTTCGGGCTTCCTCTCTGCTAGAGGAAGGTTTTCACACCTTATAAAGAGTGTTTTGTTCTCCTCCCCAACTAATGTGGGACATCACAATCCACCCCCCTTCGGGGTTCAACGTCCTTGCTAGCACTCATTCTTTTCTCCAATCGATGTGGGACGACCACCAAATCCACTCCCTCCCCCTTGGGGCCCAGCGTCCTTAATGGCACACCACCTCTTGTCTACCCCCCTTCGGGGAACAGTGAGAAGTCTGGCACATCATCCGGTGTCTGGCTCTGATATCAACGACCCTAAATTTTACCTATTTAATCTAAGGTCATTACTATACTTTATGTAACGACCCGGGAAGAAAGAAAGAAAAAAAAAATATATAATAAAAATAAATAAAAAATAAAATAAATTAAAAAAAAAATTAAAATTAAAAACTCAGTCGCCGGAAAACCCGCGAGTTTTCCGATGACCGCCGAGTTTCGGAACCCACGCGAAACGACGGCCACAGCACGCCTAGCCCTCAGCCCACGACACCCAGCATCTTCAGAACACCTGCAAAGGGAGAAAAGATAGAAAATTTCGAGAGAGAGAAAGAGATTTTGGACAAACGTTGGCGAGTGTCCAGTTTCTCCGACGAGCCCTCAAACCACCCTCAAACCACCCTCAAATCGACACCAAACGACCTGTTACCACCATGAGAAGGATCCCTAACGAAAGCACAATAACTTAGGGTGCGTTTTGTGTTATTTCGTAAGCGTCGTCGTCGGTAACCGAGGTCAAAAAATTAGGTTTTCTTAATCGTTCTTAGATCTGTGGCTTTTAGGAGCTTTTAGGCCGCAAAACTCCCAGAAAAGAAAGAAGGACGACGAACAAAGAGGAAAAGGGAAGAAAGAGGACCGAAATCGGCAATGGAAACGTCGCGGGAAGGAGAGAGAAAGCTCGCCGAAAAATCGGCCGAAGTCGGGTAAGGAAGACGAGATCCACGGATTCGGGTCAACCCGAACCCAAAACCCGAGAGAGCCAGCCCATTCCTCCCTTGGTCTCTGCCTTCGGTGCAACCCAACTACAACGGCCCAAACCTCAAACCAGCCCAGAAGCTACGGTTCAGTGAACCAACCCAGACTAAACCCACGGTCCAATTGAGCCGGCCTGCAAACCAAGCACTTGCGGCCCAGCCCAGTAAGCCGAGGCCCAACGATTAGTCTTGGCCTAGTAGCCTTCCACAGCCCGCGACCCGAACCACGACCCGAACCGGACTGCGACCCGCGCTTCGACCCGACACTACCGCTCGACGTGGCTCTCTCTGCTGCCGCCACATGTCACACAGCGGCGCAGGCAGTCCCTTGGCTCGGCTCGGCGCAAACGGCTCGGGCTCCCTCCGGTGACGCTCCGGCGGCTCCAGCAGCTGTTCGGCTTGGCTCACCTGTTTTCAGCCCGGTTTCCACTGTTTCGACCCTCCCGGATATGTTTTCGGCCCCGATTAAGGTATCCGAGACCGTTTTAGAACCGTATTTCACATTTATTAAATTATAGGTAAATTAATTGTGAAATACTAACGGAAAGTGGTGAACGGTGTGATAGGAAACAAACTCCGGCGACGTAGGAAGCAGCTCTCACTAGACGGGAGCTTACGTTTAGCTATTTAGGGAGTACTTCGGCCAAGGCCAACCAAGTAAGTGGCCTTACTATAGGATAGGCTAAATAAATTGTATGATGCTTGATGATATGTGCCAGTATATACATATTTTGTTGAGTGACGCTTGATATGTTTGACGCACGTTGTGGCATTATGATGAGCATGATGATTGCATGATTTTTACCTTAATATGATGATGTTTTCCATATTGAGCATGCTAGATGATGATGAGTGCCATATTGCATCATGTCGTTAGATCGACGTAGGACACAACCCTAAGAGCATGAAAATGATATTTATATAAATATCCACGAGTATGCGTTACCTAGAGTAACAAAGAGATGAGACTAGAGGGTTGTGTCAGAAGAGACATTACGATGGATTTAGAGGGACCTCATGCATTTTGTATGTTCATAAGCATAGGGCTACTTCCCCTAGAGATGATGAGTGCGGATGCGCACCTTATGATGAGCGCGAATGCGCACAGGTGCGAAAGCACACAGATGAGGGTGTTCATGAGGCGCATGACACTATGGGGTTCCGCTGACCTCCGGACGTCGCTACAGATTAGCTTGACCAGAGGGTCCAGGGGGTGTGCGAGCGCCCTGGGGACTCACACTCACACGTGTGGGTCGTGTGTAGGGAAGTACTACACATCCAATTTGTCTGAGACTGGAGACCACCCCTAAGATGGTTAGAGATAGGTCCCTATTCATGATTGCATGTGTTTGCATTAGCATGACCCCTATAGTGGGGTCACTTACTGAGTATTTAATACTCAGGCCGTGTGCCATATCGTTTTTCAGGTAAAGGCAAGGCTCCCATGTACGGTTGACGGTGGCATCGTGATCAGAGACTGTGGCGCGTGCATAGGATAGTTGCATATTTAATTTCTAGTCTTGGTTAGGATAGGGCGTTTGCATTTCATTCATTTATATTAATTAATTTGTAATCGTTTTATTTTATCTTTTTGAACTCCAGCACGATGTTTGAAACACGTAAGTCCGACAGTGTTTTCCAATGTTTAAATGTATTATGAAGTTTTAAATTTTTCCGCTAATAAAGATGAGCATTCTTAGATTTTTATTCTGCATTAGAGATGAGCATGAGAAGTTAGCGGCGACTCTAGATATGTGGAAATTTAGGGTCGTTACACTTTAAATGCGGAATTTATCTTAAATGGGCTCTTATCATAAATGCGACATAAGTTTGCCTTTTATTACCTCATGAATAATGAATACAAGGGAAAGAAAGGAAAAAGAACAACACTAAAATAAATGTCTTATACTAACTACTCTATGATTTATTATGCGATTACAATTCAACCTATACTAACGATGCAAACGGGAATTCAACCTAAACTAACCTATACTATGAATGCAAATGAAATTCAATCTATACTAACCTATACTACGAAATAGAAACCAACTATCCTATGTATGTGCCACAATTCCGGGATGTGCAATGCCGTTGTCGATCTCACATGGGTGCCTTACCTTTATCTGAAAAATATAGTAGCATGAGGCTTGAGTATTTCTAGAATACTCAATAAGTGACCCTCTACCGGGGTTATGCAACAATCACATGCAAATGGGATGATGAGACCTATCTTTCAATCTGTCTTCCTACGATGCTGTCCTAACGAGTAATTTGGACGTGTACCATATACTCTACACACAGCCCATATGTGCGAGTATGGGCTCACCACTCAGTTCGCACATGGCTAGGCCACTTTCCTTTTCGAGCGAGCATACTCTGGGAGCTCCTTAGGCCGGACACCCGTTAGAACTAGTAACCAACATGGCAGCGCTATGCAAAACGTAATGATCGTTGTCCTGTCATTGGATGTACGCGTCCGCACCCTCATGATGGAATAGGGGTATCCCCCCAATGCAAGAGCACACATAATGCATGAGATCCCCAATACTTCTACTTTTATCATTAGTGAATATAACCCCGCTATCATCATTTTTCATGCTTAACATGTCATTTCTCATTTTTCAGTCTATGTATCATACATAATCCCAACGGGGATATATTTCATGCACTTTATCGTGATTTCATGTCATACATTACATGCTGTTTACATTCATAATTATAGTACCATTCACGCTAGAATAATCAAGACACATCATAAACGTCATAAACATAGCACATCATATCACTTTATGATGGTGTTAATATAACACATGCGGAAGCAATTTGGATCTTAGGCACTTTTAGAACATCAATTATAGTAAATAACTAGCATGTTCATAAGTATTAAAACTTAATGAGTTTGAATACTAACCTTTTGTAGTTCAAATTCATTTTTCCTCACGAACCGGTTTCGAACCACCACTAGTGTCTTCTCCACTATCCTCCGACCTTAGAACGAGATTGTGGAATCCGGTGAGTGACTAAACTTGGGAGGAATTTTGTATATATGAAGAGAGTGTTTGTGAGAGGTTTTTCACCAAGAAACCTTTCATGTACCATGATCACTCTATTTATAGAGTCATGTTTGCATGTCCATGCAAATTTGAGATCACCAAATTTTGACACTCAAAATTCAACTCAAATGTTTGGGATTATGTGGCAAGCATGCATATTTGAGTTAACCAAACTTTGACACTCAAAATTCCACTTAAACTTGTGGGGTTTATTTGGCAAGCATGCAAGTTTGGTTAAACCAAATTTTGACACCTCAAAATTCCACTAACATGGATTTTTCCATTAAATGAAGTTAACATTTTAACTTTCTTCATTTTAATTCAACAATTAATTTGAATAATTAATTTCAAATTAATGTAACATTAAATGATTAATTAAACTATTTAATTAATATTTAATATTAATTCAAATGCTAATCCCAATCAATTCCGACACATAATTGATTAAGATATTTAAATCTTATTTAAATATCTCATATTCTCTCTTTTTGTTTAATTCGTAAATAAAACAAAAATGCGGTTAAATATATCGTATATATGTAGCGCATATTCCCTAATTTGAATTCGAACACTTCGAACTCACTCGTCACACTATTCTATGGTTTAGTCCGATATGAGCTAGTAGAGGAACCTAATGGACCTATAGATCATAGGCTCCAACGATCCAAGATTAACCGGTTAAACTCATTAACCTGGTTAAACAACATTCGTTAACTACTAGGACACTCCACTATAGCCTAGTAGTTGCACTCCCCTCACTATAGATATATTTCTATCCATTTGATATAACCATGATTAGTAAGTCGATCCTTCACAGGTTGTTCGTAACTAGAGCTGGGTCAATTTACCGTTTTACCCCTGAAGTTACTTCTTGTTCCTTATGTCTCACTGATCCTCTAATGAACAATTGGTTTGTGGTCCAACCAGTAAACCGAATTCCTCTCAGGCCAATGAGAGGGTGGGGCCCCTTGTTCAAGACCTGGAGTCAGTGCTTAAGGGAACTACCTCTCTTCTATCCCTAAAAGTGGGTAGGAGTGAATTCCATCTTGCACTCCACGTCCCCAGCCATTCACCCAGTCTTACCCCTGAAATGGGAGGCCTATTGAGTCGGCGAACAAGAGCCACTCTCACCCATGCAAATCTAAGGATAATTCCAAATAAACATGAGTACATGGTTAGCTCAGGATTATAATCGAGTTACCTAGGTTATCGCATGAAAAGAAAATCAGTCTCAACAGTAAACGACATTATAAAGTGAGAGTGATTTTCTTCATGGTCCAATCTTATGCAATGCTCATTGCATAGGACGCCCCCACTCACATGTCTCCGCATGTACAATTTAGTGATCACATTGTTTATATCATATACAAAAGTGGGCCGCATCCATAGTGTCCCGAGAATAAGGTACTCAGCCTTATCCTTATACTATAGATCATTTTGACTATATACTTGAACTTGATCCACTCTTATGTCTCTACATATAGTTCAAGTAATCATACTATAGCCAGCGTGTTCTTAGTTTATTGGATTTAGATTAATGATCGTAAAGTTCACTTTATTCAATAACAATCTTTACTGAATAAACAACAATAATAACTTTATAGCATATGTTTTTGTTTACAAACTATGAGTTTTAGGACATAACACCCAACACTTTAAACAGCATGCATTCACATTTCACAAGCATACTTAATCAAGTATAACAGGCTAGCATACAATTTAATGACACGTGCGAATCCATGGGCACGTGCCAACATACAACATACAACGCATAACCTACGACGGGTGAGCCACTTACTTGGCAGGCCTTAGCCGAAGTACTCCCTAAAATATAAACATAAGCTCCTAGCTCCTCGTATCCGTCCTGCGCTTCCATTGGTGGTTGGTTCCTATTGGATCATTCGACACCTTCGTTAGTATTTCACAAACATAATTAATTTCCAAGATGAATTTTTGAAATACGGCCTTAAAATTATCTATTTTACCTTAAACGAGGTCGAAATCAAGTACGGGAGGGTCGAAACGTTGCCAAACAGGTCGGAAGTAGGTTTCCCAAGTCGAATAAGCCGCCGGACTCGAGAAGCTGCCGCAGAGCCGATCAAGCCACTGGAGCCGAGGGGGTGTCACGCTGCAGATGTACCATGTGGCACAACCAGAGGGCGACGCGTGTGCAGCGGTCTCGGGTCGAGGCGTGGGTTGTCGGGTCAAGCGCGCAGGCTGTCGGGCGGGTCAGACTCTGGACGCGGGTTCTGGTTGTGACAAGCTGCAGGGTTTTGGTTGCGGTGGGTTGGGCTGAACTTTACTATTGGGTCGCGGTTTGTTTTGGTGGGTCGAGAGGTTTTGGATCGCGGGTCGGAGATCGGGTCGGACTTCGTCTTCCTCGCTCGATTACCAGCAAATTTTTCCGGTGACACTCTATCTCTCCTTGGTCACGTCGTTCCGACGTCCTTTTTCCTCCATTTTTGAGTCTCCTCCTCCCCCTAATCCCATTTATGGTATTTGTTTGGTTCGTAAGGACCTAACACTCTCGGATCTGAGAGGGTTCGGAAATCTGATGTTCTGTCTCCCTTACCCGATGGTGTACGACGTGTAAGCAACGTCGAAATCTACCCCTAGTGTGTGTAAAGGTCTCTAGGATTATTTTCGTTGTGTAAATTGGAGGTTTCGACGTCGATTTTGTAGGGTTTGGCTTTGCCGGAGCTTCGTCGATTTTCTCACTGTCTTTCTTGTTTTTCTCACTATTTTTCTTTCTTGCAGGTGTCTTGGAGGTGGCTGAAGGTTGGGTTTGGTTTTCGTGGTGATCCCGACGTCGGGCGTGCTTTGTGGGTTGTGTGCGAAAGTTTTCGGTCCTACCGACGACCGCAAATTTTTTTTTTTGTTTTTCTTATCTGATCCGTTACATTATCTACTCCTAAAAAGAACTTTCATCCTCGAAAGTCTCGAACTCCTGGATCAATTCGGGATATTTTTCCTTTATTTCCTCCTTTCGTTCCCACGTCGCTTCTTCGATTTAGTGGTTTCGCCACAATACTTTGACGAAACCTTTGTTTTCATATGTAAGGCTTTCACTTCTCGAGCTAGGATTTTAATCGGTTTCTCCTGATAACTTAAGTTTTCTTCGATCTCAAGGGGTTTGTAGTCTATCACGTTCGTAGGGTCTGTAATATATTTTCTCAACATGGACACATGAAATACATTGTATACGCTCGAGAGTGAAGGTGGTAAGGCTAGTTTGTATGCTACTAAACCTATTCTTTCTAGAATTTATTGTCCGATAAAGCGGGGGATTAGCTTCCCCTTACGTCCGAATCTTAGAACGCCTTTCATAGGAGCTACTTTTAGGAACACTAGGTCCCCCTCTTTGAACGCTAAGTTCCTACGCCTAATGTCGGCGTAGCTCTTTTGCCTACTTTGTGCGGTGCGCATCCTTGCTCTAATTTTCTGTTCTACCTCGTTGGTGATGCAGACCTACTCGGGTCCTACTAGTTCTCATTTTCCTACTTCGTCCCAGCACAATGGGGATCTACACCGTTTTCCATATAACGCTTCAAACGGTTCCATCCTGATGGTTGCTTGGAAACTGTTGTTGTATGAGAATTCCATTAAGTGTAGTTTAGTGTCCCAAATCCCCGTGAAGTCAATAACACATGCCCGAAGCATGTCTTCAGGATTTGGTGTAATTGTTCCGTTTGACCATCAGTTTGTGGGTGGAAGGCAATACTAAAGTCGAGGCGGGTACCCAACGCTTTTTGGAGTCTGCGCCAAAAGGCCGATGTAAAACGTGAGTCCCGATCAGACACTATTGATACCGGGACTCCATGCAACCTCACAATTTCTTTCACATATAGTTGAGCCCAGTTGTCTACTGTATATGTTGCCTTACCTGGTAGGAAGTGTGTCGACTTTGTCAGACGATCGACAATTACCCAAATTATCGTGTAACCCTTTAGTGTCTTGGGTAGGCCTACTATGAAATCCATAGCAATATTTTCCCATTTCCATTCCGGTATACTTAGAGGTTGTAGTAGTCCGGCGGTTTTCTGCCTAGGGGCTTTTACTTGTTGGCACACCAGACATTTACTCACGTATTCCGCGATATCCTTTTTCATACTTCACCACCAGAAGTGTTGTTTCAGGTCTTGATACATCTTTGTACCACCTGGATGTATTGAGAAGGGTAAGTTGTGTGCTTCAGTTAGGATTTCGTTCTTTATTTCGCTCACAGCTGGGACACATAAACGTCCTTGACATAATAGTCCATCATCTGTTGACTTAAAAAAACCGTCCACTTGGCCTACTGTCAACTGGTCTAGGATTTTTTTTAGGCTTGGGTCCTCACATTGTGAGTCCATGATCCTCTGTCTAAGCGTGGGACGCACTGCCAGTTGGGCTATAACCTCCTTGGTTACTACCTCTATGTCAACTCGTTCGAAATCAGTTCGCACTCGTGGCTCCCTTGTGATGAGGGCCGACGAGTGTACTATTTTTCGACTTAGTGCGTCAACGACTACGTTTGCTTTTCCAGGGTGGTACTGGATATTTATGTCGTAATCTTTTACCAGCTCTAGTCATCTACGCTGTCTCATGTTCAATTCTTTTTGTGTGAACAAGTATTTTAGACTTTTATGGTCCATGTAAATTTGGGTCTTTTCGCCACACAGGTAGTGGCGCCAAATTTTGTACACGAACGCCACCGCCGCCAACTCTAAATCATGTGTAGGATAGTTTTTCTCGTAATCTCTTAATTGGCGTGACGCATACGCAACAACCTTGCCATGGTACATTAGTACACAACCCAGCCCCTTTTGGATGCATCACTGTAAATCACGTATCCCACAGAGCTTTCTGGGACTGTGAGCACTGGGGCGGACACTAGTCTTTGTTTTAGTTCCTGAAAGCAAACCTCACAAGTACGTTCCATACGAAAGGTACGCCCTTTTTTGTCAATTGGGTGAGAGGCGAGACTATTCTAGCAAAGTCTTGGACGAACCTTTGATAGTAACCTGCAAATCCCAAGAAACTTCGTATCTCAATGACCGTAGTTGGGCGTTTCCATTTCGTGACGGCTTCTATCTTGGTGGGATCTACTAAAATTTCCTTTGGACACTACGTGTCCCAAAAACGAAACCTATTGTAGCTAAAATTCACATTTTGGAGAATTTGACTTACAACTTGTCCTCCCTTAAGATAGTTAGGCTTTTCGGAGGTGCTCTTGGTGTTCTAGGTTCGTTTTCGAGTATATTAGGATGTCGTTTATGAACACGATCACAAACGTGTCTTAGCACTCCTTAAATACTCGATTTATTAATTACATGAACACCGTTGGGGCGTTGACGAGGCCAAAGGACATTACCACAAACTCATAGTGGCCATATATGGTTCGAAAGGCTGTTTTTGGTATATCTTCGTTTTTAATGTTAATTTGATGGTATCGTGACCGAAGGTCTATTTTGGAAAACATTGTTGTCTCTCGAAGTTGGTCAAATAGGTCCTCGATGCGGTGTAATGGATATTTGTTGTTTACCGTCCTCTTGTTTAATTCTCTGTAGTCAATATATAGACGCATAAAGCCATATTTCTTTTTAACGAACAACACGGGCGCACCCCAAGAATGAAGCCTTTATCTAATAGGTTTGTAGTTGTGATTTAAGTTCTTTTAGTTCTACTGGGGCCATGCGGTATGAGGCTTTAGAGATGGGTCCCGTTCCTGGTTCCAGTTCTATTCCAAAGTCTACCGCTCGCGATGGAGGGATTCCCGGGAGGTCTTCCAGGAAGACATCTGTGAATTCGTTTACTATGGGTACCGTATCTATTGTTTTATCCTTTCCTTTTGTATTTACTGCACATGTTAGAATCGCCCACCCCCCTTGTACCAGGTGTCTGGCTTTCATCATCGATATTATTTTTGGGTGGTGCCTGTGAAGGTTCCTTTAAACTTAAAGGTAAGTCCGTTTGTAGGTGTGAATACCACTTCTTTCTTATGGCAGTCTATGCTAGCAAAGTTTTTGGCTAGCCAGTCCATTCCTAGTATGACGTCAAAATCCATTATATCTACTACTTTTAGGTCTACGTGGATGGTTCGTCCAGCTATTACTACTTGTCCGTCTTTTACTCTATTTTCCGTAACTAGGTCTACCCCTGCTGGGGTATCAATCGACAATACATGCATTAAGGGTTCTACTACGAACCTTGCTTGACTAACAAATGGCAAAGAAACAAACGAATGGGTAGAACCTGAATCAAACAACGTCAATGCAAAGTGTCCTCGTATAGAAAGCGTACCTGTCACCACGGTGCCAGACGTTCCCGCCTCTTTACTGGTCGTTGCATATGCCCTGGTCTGTGCGCGAGTTATATGTGATGTCCCACATTGGTTGAGGAGGAGAACAAAACACTCTTTATAAGGGTGTGAAAACCTTCCTCTAGCAGACGCGTTTTAAAGCCTTAAGGGGAAGCCCGAAAGGGAAAGCCCAAAGAGGACAATATCTGCTAGCTGTGGATTTAAGGTCGTTACAAATGGTATTAGAGTCAGACACCGGATGATGTGCCAGCCTTCTCGTTGTTCCCTGAAGGAGGGTAGACACGAGGCGGTGTGCCAATAAGGACGCTGGCCCCAAAGGGGGTGGATTTGGTAGTGGTCCCACATCGATTGGAGAATGGAATGAGTGCTAGCGAGGACGCTGGCCCCGAAGGGGGATGGATTGTGATGTCCCACATTGGTTGGGGAGGAGAACAAAACACTCTTTATAAGGGTGTGGAAAGCCCAAAGAGGACAATATCGCAGATGCGTTTTAAAGCCTTGAGGGGAAGCCCCCCCTCAAGGGAAAGCCCAAAGAGGACTTAAAGCCCAAAAGCCCCCCTCAAGGGAAAGCCCAAAGAGGACAGTATCTGCTAGCGGTGGATCTAGTGGATCTAGGTCGTTACACCCAACTTTGAACAACATATATGAGAGGTCTCCAACTCCAACGCCTTCTAGAATTTCTTTTGATAAGCTAAACATAACTTGAATATAATAGTAGACACTTTTAATGTCGAGAATCAATAGGGACTCCGGTAGAGAAATGGGACCTATTATGGGACATGCATTAGAGACAAAAAGAAAAGAACTTATTTATACGAAACTTCTACTTCATAAATTGAATTTTCTTTTCCAACAATGTCATAACTGCTCGAGTTTCATTCCATTCTACGCTAATAGAAGCAATATCACACTACATTAGCTTTAACTCAACGGGTTAAAATATAAAACTTCAACGAAACACAAAGTTTTACAAGATGAGATATTCATTACATAAACTTTTCATCTAGAGGTTCGAACCCAAGACCTGACATCATCTCAACAAAAACATCCCCCAAACAGGCAAAAGGCATTTATGGATCTTTGTTTCAGAGAATCAGATGGATATGGACAAACTAAAGAAACCACCCATCTCTTTATTTGTCTGCCTACAATATCACAAGAACGGTACCAGAGGTCCCTTCACTAAGTTCATACTTGGGCTATCATAATAGACAACCAAAATTCACTCTGTTGTCCTCTCTTCTTGCTCCACGTCGTATTCTTCGTCATCATCGTCGTCGTCATCTTCTTCATCCGCGTCGTCATCACCAATCATGTTAAATCGAGGAAATTTGTTAAGTTCATTCTTTCCATCGTCTTCGCTAAGGAATTCCAGGCCATATTTTGCGTCACGATGCTTCACTAAAAGCCAACGCAACAACCGATCTTCCTTGTTTAGGTAATGTAACTCCTTGTTCATGTTCGGAGTGGCCATCATCGTCATCTGCATAAGTTGCCCCTTTACCATACAAGAAAGAATAACAATGTCATTGATTGATTCAGACATCCACTCCAAATAAATAGATCAAATTTTTTTCGTCGATCCCACAAAAGCGTCACGAAACTTGACAATACATCAGATGAACATAAGCTCTAGTTTAGAACTCCTATGATATTGTGTTCATGACGAATAACAGAGTTTGGGTATCGACTTCGACTTTTGATAGTTACAACTGAGTCATCAAGTCATATTCAAATTGGGTCTAATAGCCATCAAGTTATATACAAGGATCATAAGGTCAGGAGTCAATATTCAGGGGATGGATTAACATTTAAATCATGCAGGTTTGTAAGCATGTTTTTTGACCCATATCATAGCATAACTACGACCGCTTAAGGGAGGCCGACTAACCTAGTCCGAGTAATCTTCTCAAGCATTCCAACCTTCTTCTTTTCTATTGTTGAGGTCCCCAATAAGGTGGCTAGATGACTGAAGCTAAGAGATCAGAAGCTTCATTTGAGGTGACAACAATCATGAAGGAAGAACTCACTACATAGATGGGAGGTTTGTGGTTCTGAGTTTAAGCTATGGAGACCATCTACTTATAATTTAATATCCTACGAGTTATCTTGGCAACTAGATGTAGTAATGTCGGACGACCCATTCATATTAAGAGAATAGATAATGATTCCCTTGAGTTATGAACAATTTATCAGAAATATGTGCAGTAAGTAATAACTAAGAGGACTTATTAGGGTCACTGCTCTATTGGAAAGCATCAGATAGAGTTAACATACAAAAGCCTGAAACTGAATAAACTCACCTACTTCTTCTTAATAAAAGAATCATCACATGATATTTCTTTCATTCCAATATCAAAAGCTGAAAGCTATTACCCAGTTAATGATTTCGTTTTTGAAATTTATGCTCGTTTTCTAATAATTTCTCACTCTAAGGGAATTCTTCATCAAAATCCAACCGCTAGCTGATATTGTCCTCTTTGGCCTTTTCCTTTCAGGCTTCCCCCTCAAGGTTTCTAAAACGCATATGCTAGAGAGAGGTTCCACACCCTTATAAAGAATGTTCCGTTCTCCTCCCCAACCGATGTGAGATCTCACAATCCACTACCCTTCGGGGCCCAGCGTCCTCGCTGGCACTCGTTCCCTTCTCCAATCAATATAGGACTCCCCAATCCACCCCCTTCGGGACCCAACGTCCTTGTTGGCACCCCGCCTTGTGTCCACCCCCTTTCAGGGTTCAGCCTCCTCACTGGCACATCGCCCGATGTCTTGACTCTGATATCATTTGTAATGGCCCTAGCCCACTGCTTGCAGATATTGTCCTCCTTGGAATTTTCCTTTTGGGCTTCCCTCAAGGTTTTTAAAACCCGTCTAGTGTTTATAAGCTTAATTTTTATCAATCAAACTGGTTCTACATCATTAACCATGAGCAAATACACTCACCATTTCAATGATTTGCAGTTCTTAAGTACAACGGTTTACTGGCAACTTCAGCTAAATTAACCATAGCCACTTTTGTCACCTTTGAAACAATCCAAGAACACGCGAACAAGCTAATTAAAAGCATCCAATGCTCAGTTAACACAGTGTTTGAGATCTACAGATACAATCCAGCTAACAAGAACAACAAACGGAGTATGATAAAAGCTTCAACAAGAAAACAACAGAAATCAAAGATCACCTGAAAATATCTTCCATCAAGCTTCTTAATGCCATAACCCAATTGAACAACTCCAAACGACTTAATGTCAGTGACAACCCCATTTCTTCTGAACACATGCTTGCCCACTCGAGCAACCAAGTCCAGCAATGCCTCCTTCCTCACATGGGGTTTCATCAAAAGCATACAATCGTAAAGAGGCATCTTGATTGATAGCACCAAATCTCCTCTTTCGAACTGTTACAGATTTTAGCCGATTGCCGAGAGAAATGACGGTCGGCGCCGACGCCGCTGCGGATTTTAGGCGATGCTTTCGAAAAATGGGAAGAGATGGCGAGGGCAAAAGAAATTTCCTTTGTTTGATCTTTGGGGGTATAAAATGGGCTGGGCCGGTTTGGTGGGCCTCTAGAGACCAATCTTCTGTTCTTTCTCTCCGCTTTCTCCCTCTCCCATATTTTCTACAGCTGCATACGCCGTTCTAATTTCTTTCCTCTCTCTTATATTCCTTTCCGCCGCCGCTGCCGCCGCCATCGGTCTCCAGTTGCGGATCGCTGGATGCACTCATCGCCATCTCTCTGTTGATTCCAACCTCACTTGTGATTCCTCAATAGTTTCCAGTTAATCAGCTTCAATACTGTTTCAACATTCGTTTGAAGAATTTGGAATCCATATATCGTGAAATTGCTTCAAGGTTATGTGAGAGAATAACTTCGTTGAGGTAACCTTTGCATCTCCTTCGTCATTTTTGAAGATGATTTAATACATCTATCTGTATTACTCTGGATAATTGTTAGAAAGGATCAATGATGCAGAATTTTTTGTTTGCTTTCCTTTTCCGTTGCACTCATGCATATGATTTGTATAATTTTGGTTAATTAGCAAGTTTAGTCTCTCAACTTTCTTAATTGTTTCTAATTGATCCTAACTTTTAGAACGGATCTTATAGTTCATCGAGCATTTAGTTTTATATCAAATAGGTATCTCAGTTTTGAAGGTGTCAAATAAGTTTATGAACTGTCTAATAATTTTAGATTTAATATCTCTTTAGTACATAACTGGAAAATTTTCAAGGCATCCATTGAAGCCAAATCTTGTATCCACCATTTGAAATCATCTACTCTGTGTTACATTCATTTTCCCTGTTGGCTCTAAATCTTTGGCATCGCCCATCTGCATATATTCACCCTGCAGTGAGTTGGATAATATAGCTTTAATTCACCCTGCAATGAGTTGGATAATAGCTTTAATAGCTTCTCAACAGGGAAAAACAAAATCTTGATTTTGTTCCCTAGTTTTGCATTCTATAAAAGTTTTCACCTATTTGCGAGCTTTTGCTATACAGAACAATTGTTTGATCTCGACTCGGGCGTCCTGAATGATGTATTTTAGGGTGTTTGATTGTTCGTTGCTTGCTGAGAAAGGCTGATTGTTTTGCTGGACTGTTTAATGTATGGCAATTTATTGATTTCGAGCTATTTGGATCGATTTTTCAAGTGCTTAAAAAGAGGTTTAAGCGTTCAAAAATACTTTTAAGTACTCAAAAAGTCATTACAAACATGTCTGGACCCTTCTAGGATCGTTATTTTACTTCTTCAAGAACTATTTTATTGTTTACTTAATGCGGTTACGTCTCGCTTTTGGAAGATTTGGATCAAGAGAAATCAAAGGGTCTTCTAATCTATTTTGCTTCTTAAAGAACTATTTCGTTTTTACTTAATGCGGTTATGTCCTTCTTTCTTTTCTACCACAGGAAGTGTTGGCGTGTGCAGTTTCTTATGAGGCTGAGCTCAGTTTGGAGAATTTTAGTGTTTTGTAGTGAACAGTAATAGTAGTTTTGCATATCTCAACCAATGTCTCTCAGGAAGCCACCACTTCCTCGCCTTCTGCTCAACCAGGTCTCTTGCATGCGGAATGCCCAACAAATCCTTAGAAATGTTAACGTCTCGATCCATGATGGCAGTGCGCTCGTGTTAACCGGGACCAATGGTTCAGGTAAAACGACATTCCTACGAATGTTAGCTGGATTCTCTCGGCCTTCTACAGGTGAGATCCTATGGAATGGCCATGACATTACAGAATCAGGAGTGTTCCATCAATACAAGCTGCAGCTGAACTGGCTCTCACTAAAAGATGCCATTAAAGAGAACTTCACCGTCATCGACAACGTTCAATGGTTCGAGGTGCTTGAGGGGAAGCAAGGCAAGTCATTGCCTTCCCTCCAATTGATGGGGCTTGGAAAATTGGCTAAAGAGAAGGCGAGAATGCTATCGATGGGGCAACGGAAACGACTTCAGCTAGCAAGATTGTTGGCCCTTGACAGACCAATTTGGCTGCTTGATGAGCCTTCAGTTGCATTAGATGATGATGGGGTGAAGCTGCTGGAATACATCATTGCAGAGCATAGAAAGAAAGGTGGAATTGTTATTGTAGCAACACATATTCCAATAAAGATTGAAGATGCCATGATCTTGAGGCTTCCACCGCGGTTCCCACGGAGAATGACATTGGTTGATATGCTTGATCGGGCTGACATATCATAGCTACAAACTCCGAAAGGTGAACTTTTTGCCATTTGGGAAGATCTGAATATTCGTATTTATACATTTTTATACATTCATTTATAAGTTTATTAGGAAGATTTACACGGAAATCACGATTTTGACCTCAATCATTTCTTATTACTGTTCGAGGACAATAAGCTTTCAACTTTATCATCTATCATGATAACTCGACCTTCCATTAGGTTTTTGTAAGGGTTGAACCATCTTATAACTTCCGATGAGATTTACCCAATTCATGATTAGGATCCATTTGACTTTCAAATGTAATTAAGTTGTCAACGTTCCAATGGTTTCACTTGGAATTAACTTATTAACCCTATTTCACTCTAGGAAAGGTTTATGCCATTTTATGTGATATAGAAAATTAAAATTTAGCATACAATACTTTTTTCTATTTAGGATTAAATAAAATATTATTTTATTTCTCTTCAAGGAGTAGCCTCTACTTAGGCATATCTTTGAACATATAAGTATTTAGTATGCAATCTCCATTGCATATTGCATATCCTAACTAGAGTTCGGTAATGACATGTAACTCGTTTATAATGCGAGTATGTCTAATCACAATTCACAATTCACATCAGTATAGACTCATAATATTGACATTCATGTTCATAAGATTATAGTAGCATATAATTCCCAAAACTATATACGTGCAATGCTATATGTTTGACGACGTAACCTAGGAGTACTAAAATGACACAATGATGGTCAAAGTCTATAGTTTTTAGATACTAATAATAAATGTGATACATAGGCTCATCAAGTTACATTATTTTAAAACTGACATTCAATAAGGATTGATTTTTTTAAAAGAAACTAAAATTTAAGTATAGTTCTTCCTCTCGTGCAAGACCACCTTTCGCTACATAATTACTGCATCTAATGATCAACAACATCCAAGACCACAACGCTATTATGAGGCCTACAAAGTGCAAGAATCCTATGCACTGAAAATTTGAACGATTTCTGCAGATAAACAATTTTTACAATGAAAAAGACTTGTCTTAATAAGAAGAATCCTGAGCATAATCTCTGGCAAAACCAGTGAATTTCTCCTTAGAAAGCATGACAACATATAAGAACGGGTGAAAGAAAGAAAAGGAGGGGCCAAATAGAACAAAAAATATCTTAATTTGGCTATTTCTGAAGTATTGAAGTTCGACATCATGTATACAAACCAACATTGGTAATCTGACTAAGAATAATTCCAACTTAACTATATTCCAGTTCCTATAAGAGAAATGCATAAAGACAGCGCCTTCCCTTCCAAAGAAAGCACATGAACTAAAGATAAAGGTGAAGAAAGAAATAGCTTGAGCAAAATCGCTTCCTACCCAAAAGCTTAAAGGACTAGGCAGGCAAATCAACCTTGAAGATTTTGTCAGTGCAAGCATCAGAAACTTCATATACTTTCAAACATAGCGACACATCCATATTCACGAATCCGATGCGATCAAAAGATGGCTCTTAAGAAAGCTCTAGAATCATCGGTCGCTTTTTTGATTTACCTTTTTCTTTGCTTTCACTTCTATTATTGGTTTTTCTAGACTTCGATCTTTTCAGTTTAACTGACAATCTATTCCCACGGTCGGTATTCTTATTGTCACTCTTTTCATTATCATCGTCATTGTTGTCACTTGTAATGCTATCATCACTATTCTCTTCAGACTCTGATTCACTACTACTACTACTACTCCTACTACAATTCAATGGAATCACAGGCTGATTACCAATTATTGCAGATTCAGCAGCAGCCACAGCTTCAGGAGTATGAAGATCAGCAATGCCCAACATCAGATCCTGTTTAAATCAAATTATGACATTATGAACAATGAAAAACCAAGCTCCCACATCCACAACCACGTAATTACAAGGAAGAGTGACTTACCAATTCAATGACTTCTGATTCATCGCCATTAAGGGCTTCAATATCATATTTTTCAGCATCATCCTATGACAATTAACAAGAATGTATAGGTCAAGAACTACTAAAGTTGTTTGTGTTCAGATTCAAATTTAGGTGGTAATTGGTCAACATGCAAACCTTTGCATCCAATTGCAGCTTTTTATTAGCTTCTGATAATACTCCTAAGAAGTCTTTGACTCTTCCCAATACTGCAACAAGTGAAGGAAGTGAGCAACGCTTGCAACTCCAAAGAAGGAACAAGCACTGTAACATATTCAAATATAATGCAGACATGTTCTATGTTCTAAATGTAGTAGTCAGGAAGTAATTTGCCTACTTCAAATGACATAAAAGGGGGAGGTAAGTTCCCAGCTGAAGTGCATGGTGTTAAATTGTTCGAAACAGTGCTACAAACAATCTCTACATTTCATCTCATAATAATGCTATAAGTTAGAAATATTTAGTAACAATGCTACAATGTTACATAGTCAGTAATTCTCCAACCACTCTATGTTACACCCAACTACATTATATTGCTACATTCTTTTAAACGTGCAACTCAAAATCCATTTCATCAATGTTAACAACTTTTGCACTATAAAACCAATATATTTCCAGCCTACGAGACAACCAAGATTGGGTACCAACTAGTGAGTAATTACCATCCATCCATCAGGCACAGATGTCCCTCCATAGATCTTGCAACAAGCACATTTCTTATTTTACAATAAATTTCATAACCATCTTTTGGGAAGAGGATCCTTGGTAAAAAATTGTACTCTTTGACTAACCTAATCTTTCATAGACTTTACAATCTAGACGAAATTAAACACAAACTAGGGACGACTGTTGAAACAAGGATTTAATGGGTGGATGCTAAATTTCCAGGACACCTTTTTCTTGACAGAGAACAACATATCCATGTCTGCATTTAGCAGCATTTAGCCTGCTAAAAGTGATATGAACCAAGAGACATCATTCATACAATATTATGGAGATGTAAATAAAATGTCTTAAAATACAATAACTCTAAATTACTCTAAATTGTAACCCACCCAAAATTTATAACCATCAAACTTCATCAATGTGAGATGAATTGCAACCTCTTTTGATAATTTTGACAACATTTTCTTCACATCTTCATTGAAGTATATTGTATGAATGATGTCTCTTGGTTCATATCAAAAAGTCAATGCACTAAAAATGCTAAGCTCGTGTCCAGGTTTCGAATGGTTAGGAATAACTAGTCTCCACAATGGTATGATATTGTCCACTTTGAGCATAAGCTCTCATGGCTTTGCTTTGGGCCTCCCCAAAAGGCCTTATACCAATGGAGATGTATTCCTTACCTATAAACTCATGATCATTCCCTAAATTAGCCAATGTGGACTCCCTCCCAACAGTCTTCAACGTAAACAAATGAATCTAAAAGTAAACAAATGAATCTAAAAGTATGTACCTTGGCTTTTTGGAGCTGGTTCTGTAATGGGTTTTTCATTCCGACAGGGTTCCTTGGACGTTGAGTTCTTTTTACAAACTAGCAGTGAGGATTCTGATTCAAGGAAAAAATTAGTTAATAAACAAATAATCTTACTAATACCTATCATTCAATATATGCTAAAACGAAGAAAATCAACAATAAAGTTACCTAAAGACGAAGAGGGCAAATCTTTCCGCTCCAAACACAAAAGATCCTTGCTAGCATGCCGCATCTTTCGCGTCTTCTATCTGCAAAGAAAAAGAAGACCTCCATATGAATTCAGAAGAAATCGAAAAACAGCGAGAGAGGGAAAAAAAGAAATTGAGAGAGTCTCAGATGAACCTGCGTTTTGTGCGAGAAAGAGATAGCTACAGAGCAAACAGCAAAGGGCGGACAGCGACCACTAGCGGCGGCTGGCAGCTCTTCCCGGCGACTGTGAGGAAAACTGAGGAGGCGTCGCCGATAAACTGCTATGCCGACCGGCGATAGGCTTAAGTAGAGCCGAGAAATTGGTTTGGGAGACTATACTGATTTGAACGGAAGGGCTTGGGAAATAGTCAATAAATAAGGCAAATGCGGCAAACCTTTTAGGATAGTGAAAAGACAATCTTGCCCTTTTAATTAACAAAACCCTAATTCACTCTATCAAAACATAGCCCAACCTTCTTATTATCGACTAAATTCTAAAAAAAATACATCTGAACTTTATTTTTAAACATTATAAAAAATACCTCAAAATTTTCTTTTTGACGTATCGCCTAGTTTTGACTCACACTCATGAACCAACCCATGATCTGACTCACGAACTGAGGAGCGACCTAGTTTAACACCCGCGATCCTATCCACCGACTCGGAGATGTGTATTTGTATGCTCCACATGTCATGTAGGGAGCTCACATCCCCTCTCCTAAAACGTGTCTATGGACGTGTGTGGATCCCTCTAGGCGTGTGTGTAGGTGCATGAGTGCCCCTTTTTAATCTGTTTGGCTGTTTTTCGTCCTGATTTCAATACTTACCTTAATTTCATTTGAATCAAGACATACCAGTAAATTTTCAGGAATTTTGTAGTTCCAACAAGCAGAAAAACAAGCTCGAGGAGGCACGCTTAATCCCAGTAAAAAGCCACGCAAATCTTAGGCAAGTAATACTTGTAGGTACTGCTAGAATGTGCTAGCATGCGAGCATATCATACCTTAGGCGGTTATAACATGCATGTTTAGAATTCCAATGGGAAATCTTGACTTACTAAGTAAACTCAAATTGGCAATTTTGGATATTTTAATGCTTTCAGTTGTGCTAGAATAGAAGATGAGATGTTGTGATATGTGCTCTGAGTGACTAATAGATGTTATCTCCCCATTTAGTTTGCTTGTGTGTTTCTCGGTTATGAATTCCTAGAATATTTCCCTAATAAGCGTGCATAATGCATTAAATATGTTCTCATTGCTTTAGTTGATCTATAGGAATATCTCTTTAATAAAGCATGCTTGAACAAGCTAAGTTTCGGGCGTTTAAAGTTAGAGCAATCTTCGTGTTGACCTAGATTAATAGATTTCCAGTAGGCCGAGCACCATAGAATCGCGAACAACTTTTAGAAGAATAAATTTAAGAGCACTAGAGGTTCGATTAACCTCCGGGTGTTAGTCACAAACCTCTTAGAAACTGATCACGGCTAAGAGGGACTTGTGACTATATGGGTAGCTAGCTCTTCTATTGTGTATAGAAATAGGTCAAGACTAACATTGCAATTCCATAAATCGGCTCTTAGAGAGATTTGGGACTACACATGTAGTTATTTCAAGGTGACTATTTCTATCATGTATAGAGACGGGTCAAGGTTGATGCTGTAATTTCGTAAGTTGGTTTCGAAGAGAGATTTAAGACTACTTAGGTAGCTATTTCAAGATAAGTGTTTCTATTGTCTATAGAAATAGATCAAGGTTGACGCCGTGATTTCGTAAACTGGTTTCAAAGAGCGATTTGAGATTCACAAGTAGTTATGTTAAGGTGAGTGTTTCTATTGCGTACAAAAATGGATCAAGGTTGAGCTGTGATTCCGTAAACGGTCTTGAAGTGAGATTTTGGACTAAATCTCCAGCGAGCCTCCCTCGGTCATCTAAAACCTTTTTGTCCCTCGACACCTTCTTGAAAAATCTTTGTTACGAACTTATCCATGAAAATGATGTTGTTTTCGTAAAGGAAAGGAATATTGAAAACCCCTAGAACGAAATAAGTTTGACTTTTTCTACAAATTTGAAACGTGAACACAACACCTTTCATTGAGAAATTCTCTCTCGATACTCAATGTCGTGACTTGAGAATTGTCCTTTCAGTTTGAGAGAAAGATTACCCATAACGTTTCTAAAGGAATTGAGAGGAGTTTGATGGAAACTTATGAATCGAGAGATAGAGTACTTGAGAATTATAGGAACCAAGCTAGTGAGTACATTATTTTTCCGAACTTAAACTCTGTGTAGTGAACTAAAATTTATAAAAATTGAACCTACAACTTCATGGAGGCAAGTTTGGTGAAGAAACTAACTTGAGATGGCCACTAGAACGAGCTGCACAACTCGAGTTTCAAAGTAAGGAGCGAGAGACACACATCATTGTCCTTGATCAAAAGTAGAAAACGATGATGTGGCTAATTCAATTGAATTGACCACCTTTTGGTTTTTTTTAAACTGCTCCCTATTCTAGCTCGTTTCTCATACATTTTTCTTTGATTCCTTGTTCTTGAGTCATTCTAGGACCTCCACACGAAAATTTGAGTTTGGAAAGCATGGGAACAAGCCCATGAATACATATGAACAAGTAATAGTCACGTTAGGCTTTTCTTGAGAAATACTTGTGGGAATTATTTTGAATTGCTCCGAAACCTTGAAAATAACATTGTATGATAGAAATGAGCACGTTTAGGTGTCTGAAACAAGATTTATGAACCTTAATTGCTTGAATTCACTTGATATATCAATATAAACCCGACATGTTTTAATGTAATAAATGAGTTAATTTAATTTCTGTAAAACATGATATGAGATGTTCTGAATTACTAATTTAGAGATTTAGCTTCAGTTATATTCTTGGTAAAGCTTGTTTGTGAACCTTTGAGTACAATTAAGGTCCATGTGTTTGTAACGAGCCATCGTATTTGAACATTTAATTTCTTGCTAGCATGTTTAAACAATTGGTATCTTACCTGGTGTTCTTAGGTAGAATAAGGTTGTAGGATACTAAGTTAGACTCAAGTAGGAAACATGGATGTGCATGAATCGTTAGAAGGCCTTAAGAGATCGAGCTCAGTACCATGTAGCTTAAGAGTATCCCAGATTATACTATGCCTAGATTATTATGGTGAACGGAATTAAGGCCAATCTTCTATCCTTATTGGTCGCATGTAGGGACTATTAAGACTAGCTAGCTAACCTTAATAATGAACTTACCTTGATTGGTAGATGTCTTCTTGTGCACTCTAGGGTAGTCATAGATTAGTCTTATAGGGTTGTGCCTTTAGATTAGAATTTGGTGAACTTAAAACCGGATGAGGTTAGAGCTCAATGATATACAAATGTGTTAGTATCGCACATGGAAATAAACTAGGATACCCTAACAGGCCTCTTGTTTCATAAACTAGCCTGCATGATGGGCAAGGGACCACATAGGTATCTAGTAGTTTGTATGCACGAGGAGGTACTCTTAGTTAGTACCCCATTGGTCTCGGGGTGGACCATTTCACTCTATTTTATTACATATGCTTAGCAAAAATCATGTTTGATATACGTAGGACATGGAACCAACGGATCGTGACAAATCTTTACTACCAACAATGATTTCTTCTTTCATTACTTCATCCTTTCCACATCCCTCTCGTTTGTTCTCAGTTACCATAACACTAAGTTCATATCTTTAAGCTCGATAACAACAATACGAACTTGCTCATGTTCTGATTACATACCTGATATAAATATCTTAGGACGTGATCATGAACAACTTTTTATTCAATCACTAAAAAAAATCGAAGTACTATGTTTCCTCATGTTTCTCGTTCAACAGATCACAACAATACGAACTTGCTACAAAGATTTGAATTTGAATCTCAACTTTCACCTTGTTAGAAGCCGTTCTAAATCAAATAAAATACCATCCACAAAGAAGATACCACTTATTTAAAATGTTCACCTCGTTCATGTGAACAAAACAACCCCATCAATCACGAGACAATCGTGAAGAGATATCGGCTTGTTTGAAATGACTATCTAAGTGCTTCTTAAACCGTTAAAAATGTGGTACTAAACACTAGAAATTCGAGTCTTTTCTTTTTCTTATGAGTAAGAAACTATGATAGCTTTATGAGGCATAACAAAAACTGTCCAAAATGGAATATAAGAGTGAAACAGCTAAAAGAAAAATAAGTAAACTTAAAGAAACTCAAGAACATTATGTGAAAAAGAAGTGGTATAACCAAAATATCAATCTGATTTCATGTTCAGATCTCCATGACTCTTCTTCATTCGTTTCAACCGCAACGAAACGTGTTCTTGCAACACCGAAACATTGACATTGTTCCAAACGTCGGGCTTGGTAGGAAGTCCTGCAATTTTCTCTGCAACTTCCATGTCTTCTGGGAGAACCGAACCGAACACCGTGTACACTTTGTTCCATTCTTGGTGGTTTGCAAGACTAATGAAGAATTCCGGTCCCGAACCAACCCACGCTACCGAACCGCGCTTTATGTATGGGCAAACTTCAGGGGAAATCTTCTTAAATGGTTCCCCTTGGGTTTCCAGTGTTCCTTGAATAAGTGCAAAAGGAGGACCTAAAGGAGCCTAGTGGTTCATAGAAATTTGAATAAGAACATGGTTGTTGCACCTCATATGGATATCTAGTTCATCCTCTAAGTTATCTTTTTAAAAGTGTAATGTGTGCAAAAGGAGCTACACGAAAGACATCCTTACGTTTTCTATGGGGTTTCCTTTCGAGTCCCAAGATTGGCCTCGACCCTCGGCACGGTAGAAGTGGCAACCAGCGCAATGTCGTAATTCCAACAACTCAAGAATGTAAGCAACAGAATGGGGAGCACAGTCAGGGAAGAGCTGCATAATAAGTTCAGAAATATGTCACAAACGCTAAGAATACATGCTGCACGAGTAGACGAGGCAAATTTTCGCCTTATAACGACACGTGAGAACGACAGGGGAGGCGTTCTAAACGCTATCAGAGTCCATAAACAGGGTATAACCAAAAACACTATCTCAGAATGCACAAATATGTAACAGTCATCATTCTATTGTGAAGAACATTATGATATTCAACAGTTCGGTCATGCAATCGACGAATACGAACAGACGAAAGTTTCCTTAGAATACGAAGCATTAAAACAAATAACGAACACGAGTCTCCTCATCCCTAAGAACACGAGTTAGGAAGGTAACTAAGAGCACATACAAGCAAGGACGGTTACCTTGATATGAAGCGTGCCATGGTCGGTCTCCAACGCAACGATTCCCTAGGAAACAAACCATTGAAGACTCATCAATAGACAAGAAGCTGAAGATATCATAACCATAGATATATATATAAAGAGTTAATGAACAAACAAATGGCCATTTCCTTCTGGAAAAGCCTACAAAATTTGGGATAGAACATTGAAAACAATACAAACAATTGTTAAAACAATCATAAACTTTATGTTTGAGAGATTCAAAACCTCTCCTCTTCCAAAGATAAGCCCAGATGTCCAAATACTTGTTGTCCCTCCTTCCTGCCGATCAGGAGCCAATGTATCCTTCTGTTTCTTCAACCAGCACTGTTGATATAAACGTAGAATCATACATGAATTCAACAGAGCTTAAAATCTGTCATGGAAACCACAGAATTTGAAGAACAGAACTATAAAATAAAGGATCTAATCAAACCAAATACACATGATTAAGACAATGATTAGGAAGAAAAAGTAAAAAACTAGACATGATTTCAACATACTTCACCAAATTTTGAACCACATTCCTTTCGATTTCCACAATAAACCCAAGTATCACACAAGCAAGGCCCATCATTGCCGTTGCACATAGCTTTACAAGCCTTACAACACAGCTCAGAGGAATTGAACTTAAATTCAGAACCCCACTTCACAGCCGGACCCCAATACTCCAAATTCTCGATTCCCCGGCAACATTCCTCGGCTCCACCTTCCAAATTTCCGGCATCACCATCTCTAATCACTGCGAACGATTCAAGTTTCGAAGGATCGCCGCCGTTGAGTCTGAACAAAAAAGGGAGAAACGTGTACACGGCGGCGCAGGAGATGAAACTGACCAAAATTAAGATCGGTAGGGTTAAACGAGAGGCTTCTTGGTCGATTTGCTTACGACCCATCTGAGAAATGGCAAAGAATTGCCGAACCCAGATGCTAACACAGGTAACTGAGATCGGAGGAACGAATTCAAGAACAAGGGCCGGCGAGACAAGCGTTGACTGGAAATTTATGAGGCTTTTGCTCGGATTACGAACATAGAATTTCCGAATTTCAAAATTTCTGTGTTATAGATGAATTACGACATTGAAATGAAGGCCGGAGCATTGGCAAAAGAGCAAAATGGACGAGATCCTAGTCAACGATTACAACGATTACAACGAAGCCGAGCTGAATTGCAGTACGGAGATGAAAACGACGTCGTTGCGGCCGGAGAACGAATTTTTTGACCTTTAAAACCTATTTTGAGTTAAATTATAAGTTTGAAGGATTACGTAAACATAGTAAATTAATTTATGTCGTTTTTTAATTAAAAAAATTATATCGTATTTTTTAACTATTAATTAAATTCTTTGTTGATTTTTTTATTTAAATATTTATTTTATAAAATATTTTTTTATTTAGTTTTGAAAGCGACCTAATTTGGGTGATTAAATGAAGTGTACAAGTTGGTTGAAAATTGAGCAAAAAAAGGTGTTTAGTCAACTTTTCTTTTTGTCTTTTTATTTCATTTATTGGCGATTTATATTTTATAAATTACCCATTAAATTAATATTAACTTCCTATGTGTTATTCCTTGCGTGTAGGTTGGTGGAATTAATGTTATTATTATTTATTTACATATGATCAAAGATTTGAAATTTTCATCTCATCTATTATAAAAATAAAAAAAACATATATTATTTATTTTGTTAAAATAATAATTTGGGTTTTATTCATTTATTTATTACGACCAATTTTTCAAGGATTTTTGAAGTACAGATGACAACACGGACTCGTAAATTTTTTCTTAAACAAAACAAATGGAATATAAAATATAAATATACTTTATTTATATTGTCCAAATCACAAGTTTAAATACGTTAGCAAAACGATGAGTTAAAATGGCACAACAAACAGGAACAATTGGAGGCATTGGTTCCTTAGAATAGGAACCGACTCTCTGTGACTCTTGCTCCAAATTTTCTCTCATATTTGAATAGCTCCTAGTTACTTAAAAAACATGGCAAACATAAAGTGAGTACAAGACTTAGTAAGTAATCTAGTTGTAGGGTTTTAATTGTTTCTATGATGTTACGGTAACACACTCTTTCGTTGATCTTGGTATATGACTTGATTCTTATTTTGAGAACCTTGATTCTAGGTTTTGGTCATGAGTATTGAGTACATAACATGGTTCTATATCGATGATCTTGGTCTAAAGTTATGAGTTTTTAAGTTCTTAGTTTTGACATGAGGACCTTGGCACTTAAGAGGCGTGTGGGTTCCTATGGTAGGTAAATAACTTCGTCCTAACTTATGTATGAGGTTTCATGCATTTCCTATGACACAATATGCAGGCCTATGTCCAGGACTTTGGAAGTTCCAGCATCATAGTCTGAATAACTACATCCAAGGTTTCATGTGTTCCTTATGATGCAGTTAAAGTACCGATACTTGAATTTGTGACTTTATGCATTCCCTATGATACATTATGCATACTTATGTCTAAGGCTGCATATGTTCCCTGCAACATAGTTTAAATACCTGTTCCAAGGTTTCATGCGTCCTCTGTGATGTAGCCTGTGTTGAGGGATCATGTTATATCGCTCATCAGGAAATCTTTAGAAAATCAAAGTAGAGTGGTACCTAGTAGTCTTGTTACGAGTTTAGGTCATTTTTTAGTACCTATCTTCTTGTCATGAGTGTTGTCTTTAGAGTATCCTCTTAGGTTCATAGGTTTTTGTGCTCTAGCTTTAAGGATTCTTTTTAAAACTTAAGAACTTTGATCCTGAACATTTAGGGTCTTAGTTTTTTATTCTTGTTTCTTGTCCTTTAGATACTCCTTCTATGATACCGGTACATGAAATGAGCTTGAAAATCTTTATTCTTGGTTTGGACTAGGATTCAAATTCCAAATTCGGCTCATGATGACTCTAACATTTCCTTGAATTGGGATCCAGATACAACCTATAACTGCCATGACACCTCCTTGGGTTGAGATCCAAATTCGACATCTTTGTGGCCCCAAAAATCTCCTGCATCACTCACGACGTAGTCTGAGTCATGAAATAATGAAGTTCAGTGGGAGGTCTAAGGTTTCTTAAGGCGTGTGCTGAGCCTAGGTAATGTGGTATTATGGTAGGCTTAAGGCTTGGGTTGTGCTTTCTTGGCATGATCCTTCTTATTCTTAGAGTGTCATCTTAGGTTCTAGCTTTAAGAATTTTTTTCTTCAAGACTTAGGCACAATCAAAGCATAGATTATAACATGTAAGCTCTAGTTTCATCAATTTTCGTTTAAATCTCTCCCCGTCCTGCTATACTTACGAGTTGATTAGTGGCCAATGAATCACTAACTAAAGAGTCAATTTTGGAGATTGAAATCTTGCATTAACACTTTTAATATCATAAATGAGTCTCTTGTAAAGTTTCATTTCATTTGAAGTTTTTTAGGATCGTGAAAATAGTTAAAGTTCTAATAAGGGTAATTTGGTCATTTACTACTCAAGTCTTGGTAGGCCCTAAACAAGCTCCAATTGTCTTCTAACCTTTCCTAGTCACTTATGTGAAAATAAGCCTCATATATATTAAATATTAAATATTTTTGAAATCATTTTGGTCTTGTACGGACGGTAATTTCCACAAGTAAAGTTTAAGAAAATACCAGACTGGCTACTTACCTCACTGAGCGACATTCGAGACCTCTGTTCTCGAGATTTTTTTATCCGAATTGCTCCAAATATTTGTGAGCAGGACCCCAAGGGTTAGAAAGCAAAAAGAATTTCATGAGAATCAATCTACAAAGAGGTTAATTTCATTGAACTAGCTATGTCACCATCTTCAACCTTCAGTCAGGAAAGATGATGAATTTTTGTGGCTCGATAACTCTAAAAAGAAGTCCTCCACAGTCTTGTACATTGCATTTGTGGCCCCGATCACTTCATGAAAATTATAAAGGACGTCTTAAGGAAGAAAATGGGACCAACTCATAGCTTCTCATGGTCCGTGACCTAAATTATTCACCATCAAAATATTTCTAGAAGTCATTTTTCTCGTTGGATTAAACCCAATTCCTCTCTCTAATGATTGAGGAGTTTCAACTCGAGATAGATACCAAGCCAACATCTCCCTTAAGGAGGGAGATTGAGACAAACCTTTGAAGCAACGCACGTTTACGCACAAGTATCATTTAGAGGGATGAAAAGAAGGGTCGATTAGAAGCATCGACCATGATAGTTCCAAGACGGAGAGAAAATTTTGATCATGTTGAGGTCAAAGTAACAAGAATAAAAAACTTGTGTGAGAATACTATGGGTCTGTCAAAGTTATCCACAAGGTCGAGAAGGCATCATATAGAATCCAATTTCTCCCATGGATGCGAACTAGCCCTGTTGTTCACGTCAATAACTTAAAACGTTACTAATTGACCAAGAAGACACCAATTATAAGGAAACGACATAACATCATGCAAAGAAGAAGAATTTTCTAGTGAAAAAAGTAGTAGAGACTTCGACAAAGAAGACTAAAAAACTCAATGACTCGATGAATCGAGAATTGATTTTCAATAGTTCCTAGCAGATTGAAAGAAAATCCTCAATACCGAGATCAGTTGGAAGCGTTTCGAAAGTCCTAAAGTCAGGCTCACCCTACATCATTGAGTACGTTAAGACTCGGTTGATAGAGACGTCAACCAATTGAATGAGGGAGAATGTCACGATCATGCTTGTCCAAGGCATGATGTCTGTGACCACAAGATGGATGTTCCAGTCATGCTTGTCTAGGACATGTTGTCCATGGCCGTACACCCGTTCCAAACCTCTTTTTACTTGCTTTCATATTAGACGATAGACCTTAACTATTATTGTTGTGTCAATACGGGGGTGTACAACGGTTCCCCAAAATCATGTCTACACCCGCGATGACTAAAATGTCTCAAAATGTACTATAAGGGGATATGACTAGTAGTCACTTATTCCTACTCGGGTTATCTTCTATCAAAGTAGTTGTTGTTGTCTAGTCGCTTTTAGCTTATAACATTTCTTTCTTTCAAATTGTTTTTAGCGTCTTTCTTCGCTCACGTTTTCTAAAATTTTTCTCTCAAGCGTGACTTGAAGCTTAAGCATATGCCGACGTTGTTCACGAAGTTTGAATTTCTCACAGCTAACTTGTTCGCTGAGTTATAACAAGTGTCACACAATCGTCATCCCGCTACTGTAAGAGTGTGATTGTGACAAATGGCATCCACAAGATCAGTGATTTATTGAGGAGCCGTGGGATCACGATCTGAAGTGCTTAAGTAAGCAATCTGGTGTTGTGGAGTAGTGTGTGAGATCCACCTGCCCAAGATCTGTGATGTACCAAGGAGCCAATCATAGGATCAACAATCTGGTGGTGTGGAGTAGTGGGTGAATTCCACCTGCGCAAGATCTGTGCGCTGTACTGAGGAGGCGATCAGGATGCATGGCGTAATGATAGCATGTCTGACTCCAAATCAAAAGGTTGCGACAATCCGGTGGTATCGAATAGTGTGTGAATTTCACTTGCGCAAGATCTGTGATATACTGAGGAGCCGATCAGGATCCATGGTGTAACGAATGATAGCGTGTTTGACTCTAGATCAGAAGGTTGCGTGTTCGATTCATGTTGGGTTTAATTTACTACTTGATAATTTTAATCTTATACTATAAACTAGGTTCAATGGTCGACGTCTCACTCTAGATCAGAAGGTTGCATCCAATTCGGGTAATGTAGAGAAGTGTGTTGCGTCCAATTCGGGTGATGTGGAGTAGTGTGTGAATGACACTTGCAAAATCTGTGATGTATTGAGGAGTCTGACTCCATGACGTAATTTTAATCTGGATCCATGACGTAATGGTAGCAGGTCTGACTCCATATTTCAAGGTTGCATGTTTGATTCACGTTGGGTTCAAATTTACTATGGGATAATTTTAATCTTATATTATAAACTAGGTTGAATTCCATTAATATTGCTACTACTAAAGTAACTAAAGCAATCCGGTGGTGTGGAGTAGTATGAGGAGTGGTTCCAAGCAATCCGGTGGTGTGGCATAGTATGTGAATTACAACCATAAGATGTGTGATGTATTGAGGAGCCGTCTCATTACATATCATGGGATCCATAGCGCAATGGTAGCACTTTTGACTCCAGATCAGAAGGTTACGTGTTTGATTCACGTTGGGTTCAATATTATACTATTTGATAATTTTAATCTTATATTATAAACGATGAAGAGCAGTGTGTGAATGACAACTGCAAGATCTGTATTGTATAGATGTGTCTTTCCATTCATGTTGGGTTCAATATTATACAATTTGATAATTTTAATCTTATAAATGATGAAGGGTAGTATGTGAATGACAGTTGCAAGATCTGTGTTGTACATAGGAGCCATCCTGTTAAATATCATGGGATCCTTGGCGCAATGGTAGCGCGTCTGACTTTAGACCAAAAGGTTGCATGTTTGATTCACATTGGGTTCAAATCTTATATTGTAAACGATGAAGGGCGGTTCAAATCTGATATTGTAAACGATGAAGGGCAGTGTGTGAATGACAAAAGATTGCGTGTTTGAGTCACATTGGGTTCAAATCTTATATTGTAAACGATGAAGGGCGGTTCAAATCTTATATTGTAAACGATGAAGGGCAGTGTGTGAATGACAGCAAGATCTGTATTGTACAGAGGAGCCGTCTCGTTAAATATCATTGGATCCATGGCGCAATGGTAGCGCGTCTGACTCCAGATCAGAAGGTTCACGTTGGGTTCAATATTATACTATTTGATAATTTTAATCTTATATTGTAAAAGATGAAGGGCAGGATGTGAATGACAGCTGCAAGATCTGTATTGTACAGAGAAGCCGTCTTAAATATCATGGGATCCATGGCACAATGGTAGCGCGACTCAAGATCAAAAGGTTGCGTGTTTGATTCACGTTGGGTTCAGCTACAAGATTTGTATTGTACAGTAGGAGCTATCTCATTAAATATCATGGGATCCATGACGCAATGGTAGTGATTCAGGTTGGGTTTAAAATATTATACTTGTGTGTTTGATTTACGTTGGGTTCAAGATTATACAATTTGATAATTTTAATCTTGTGTGTGAATGACAGTCGCAAGATCTGTTTTGTACAGAGGAGTTATTAAATTTCATGGGATCCATGGCATAATGGTAGTGTGTTTGACTCTAGATCAGAAGGTTGTGTGTTCGATTCACATTGTGTTCAATATTATACCATTTGATAGTTTTAATCTTATATTATAAACGACAGTTTCAGGACCTCTTGTACAGAGACAGTTTTAGGACCTCTTGTACAGAAGAGCCGTCCCAACGATGAAGACTCTTGTACAGAAGAGCCGTCCCATTAAGCAATGACAGTTTCAGGACCTCTTGTACAGAAGAGCCGTCCCAACGATGAAGAGTAGTGTGTAAATGACAGTTTCAGTGTGTATCATGGAGTAGAGTGTGTAAATGACAGTTTCAGTGTGTATCATGGAGTAGAGTGTGTAAATGACTGTAAATGACAGTTTCAGTGTGTATCATGGAGTAGAGTGTGTAAATGACAGTCTCAGTGTGTATCATGGAGTAGAGTGTGTAAATGACTGTAAATGACAGTTTCAGTGTGTATCATGGAGTAGAGTGTGTAAATGACAGTTTCAGTGTGTATCATGGAGTAGAGTGTGTAAATGACAGTTTCAGTGTGTGTATCATGGAGTAGAGTGTGTAAATGACAGTTTCAGTGTGTATCATGGAGCAGAGTGTGTAAATGACAGTTTCAGTGTGTATCATGGAGCAGAGTGTGTAAATGACAGGTTCAGTGTGTATCATGGAGCAGAGTGTGTAAATAACAGTTTCAGTGTGTATCATGGAGCAGAGTGTGTAAATCACAGTTTCAGTGTGTATCATGGAGCAGAGTGTGTAAATGACAGTTTCAGTGTGTATCATGGAGCAGTGTGTAAATGACAGTTTCAGTGTGTAAATGACAGTTTTAGGACCTCTTATGCAGAAGAGCCGTCCCATTAAGCAATGACAGTTTCAGGACCTCTTGTACAGAAGAGTCGTCCCAACGATGAAGAGTAGTGTGTAAATGACAGTTTCAGGACCTCTTGTATAGAAGAGCCGTCCCATTAAAGACCTCTTGTACTGAAGAGTCGTCCCATTAAAAATCATGGAGCAGTGTGTAAATGACAGTTATCATGGAGCAATGACAGTTATCATGGAGCAATGACAGTTATCATGGAGCAGTGTGTATGTAAATGACAGTTATCATGGAGCAGTGTGTATGTAAATGATAGTTTCAGGACCTCTTGTACAGAAGAGCCGTCCCATTAAAAATCATGGAGTAGTGTGTAACAGAAGAGTCGTCCCATTAAAAATCATGGAGCAGTGTGTAAAAATCATGGAGCAGTGTGTAAATGACAGCTTCAGGACCATCATGGAGCAGTGTGTAAAAATCATGGAGCTGTGCAAATGACAGCTTCAGGACCTCTTGTACAGAAGAGCCGTCCCATTAAAAATCCATGTGTAAAAATCATGGAGCTGTGTAAATGACAGTTTCAGGACCTCTTGTACAGAAGAGCCGTCCCATTAAAAATCCATGTGTAAAAATCATGGAGCAATGTCAAGCGGTGTAAATGACAGTTTCAGGACCTCTGTTATCATGGAGCAATGACAGTTATCATGGAGCAGTGTGTATGTAAGTGATAGTTATCATGGAGCAATGACAGTTATCCTAGAGCATTGTGTAAATGACAGTTTCACGACCTCTTGTATAGAAGAGCCGTCCCATTAAAAATCATAGAGCAGTGTGTAAAAATCTTGGAGCAGTGTGTAAAAATCATGGAGCTGTGTAAATGACAGTTTCAGGACCTCTTGTACAGAAGAGCCGTCCCATTAAAAATCATGGAGCAGTGTAAATGAAAGTTTCAGGACTTATTGTACAGAAGAGTCGTCCCATTAAAAATCATGGAGCAGTGTGTAAATGACAGTTTCATGACATGTTGTATAGAAGAGCATAGTAAACAATGAAGGGTAGTGTGTGAATGATAGCTGCAAGATTTGTATTGACAGAAAAGCCGTCTTGTTAAATATCATGGGATCCATGGTGCAATGGTAGCGTGTTTGACTTCAAATCAGAAGGTTGCATGTTCGATTTAGGATAAATATTATACTATTTGATAGTTTTAATCTTATATTATAAATGATGAAGTGCACTTTGTGAATGACACAAGATCTATGTTGTACAGAATAGCCGACTCCAAATCAAAAGGTTTCATGTTCAATTCAGGTTGGGTTAAATATTATACTATTTGATAGTTTTAATCTTATATTGTAAAGGATGAAGAATTGTGTATGAATGACTGCAAGATCTGTATTATACAGAGAAGCCGTCCTATAACATATCATGGGATCCATGGTGCAATGGTAGCGCGTCTGACTCTAGATCAGAAGGTTGCGTGTTCGGTTCAATATTACACTATTTGATAGGTTTAATCTTATTGCAAGATCTATGTTGTATAAAGGAGCCGTCCAATTAAATATCAAGGGATCCATGGCGTAATGGTGGTGTGTTTGACTCCAGATCAGAAGGTTGCGTGTTTGATTCACGTTAGGTTCAATATTATACTATTTTAATAGTGTGTGAATGACAGTTGCAGGATCTGTGTTGTTATAAAGGAGCCGTGCTATTAAGCAATAGTAGCGCATCTTACTCCAGATCAGAAGGTTGCGTGTGATTCACATAGGGTTCAGTATCATTCTATTTGATATTTATACTATCATCGTTAGTGTGTGAATGACAGTTGCAAGATATGTGTTGTATAGAGGAGCCGTCTCGTTAAATATCATGGGATCCATGGCGCAATGGTAGCGCGTCTGACTCCAGATCAGAAGGTTGCGTGTTCGATTCACGTTGGGTTCAAGTATCATACTATTTGATATTTTTTTAATCTTATATTATAGACGATGAAGTTTAGTGTGTGAATGGCAGTTGCAAGATCTGTGTTGTATAGAGGAGCCGTCTCATTAAATATCATGGGATCCATGGCGCAATGGTAGCGCGTCTGACTCCAGATCAGAAGGTTGCGTATTCACGTTGGGTTCAAGTATGATACTATTTGATATTTTTTTAATCCTATATTATAGACAATGAAGGTTGCAAGATCTGTGTTGTATAGAGGAGCCGTCTCGTTGAATATCATGGGATCCATGGCGCAATGGTAGCGCGTCTGACTCCAGATCAGAAGGTTGCGTGTTCGATTCACGTTGGGTTCAAGCATCATACTATTTGATATTTTTTTATAATCTTATATTATAGACAATGAAGGTTAGTGTGTGAATGACAGTTGCAAGATCTGTGTTGTATAGAGGAGCCATCCCATTGAATATCATGGGATCCATGGCGCAATGGTAGCGCGTCTGACTCCAGATCAGAAGGTTGCGTATTCACGTTGGGTTCAAGTATCATACTATTTGATATTTTTTTAATCTTATATTATAGACAATGAAGGTTAGTGTGTGAATGACAGTTGCAAGATCTGTGTTGTATAGAGGAGCCGTCTCATTGAATATCATGGGATCCATGGCGCAATGGTAGCGCGTCTGACTCCAGATCAGAAGGTTGCGTGTTCGATTCACGTTGGGTTCAAGTATCATACTATTTGATATAAAAATATAGACAATGAAGGTTAGTGTGTGAATGACAGTTGCAAGATCTGTGTTGTATAGAGGAGCCATCCCATTAAATATATCCCATGGCGCAATGGTAGCGCGTCTGACACCAGATCAGAAGGTTGTGTGTTCGATTCACGTTGGGTTCAAGTATCATACTATTTGATATTTTTTTAATCTTATATTATAGACGATGAAGTTTAGTGTGTGAATGGCAGTTGCAAGATCTGTGTTGTATAGAGGAGCCGTCTCATTAAATATCATGGGATCCATGGCGCAATGGTAGCGCGTCTGACTCCAGATCAGAAGGTTGCGTATTCACGTTGGGTTCAAGTATGATACTATTTGATATTTTTTTAATCTTATATTATAGACAATGAAGGTTGCAAGATCTGTGTTGTATAGAGGAGCCGTCTCGTTGAATATCATGGGATCCATGGCGCAATGGTAGCGCGTCTGACTCCAGATCAGAAGGTTGCGTGTTCGATTCACGTTGGGTTCAAGCATCATACTATTTGATATTTTTTTATAATCTTATATTATAGACAATGAAGGTTAGTGTGTGAATGACAGTTGCAAGATCTGTGTTGTATAGAGGAGCCATCCCATTGAATATCATGGGATCCATGGCGCAATGGTAGCGCGTCTGACTCCAGATCAGAAGGTTGCGTGTTTGATTCACGTTGGGTTCAAGTATCATACTATTTGATATTTTTTTATAATCTTATATTATAGACGGTTAGTGTGTGAATGACAGTTGCAAGATCTGTGTTGTATAGAGGAGCCATCCCATTAAATATATCCCATGGCGCAATGGTAGCGCGTCTGACTCCAGATCAGAAGGTTGTGTGTTCGATTCACGTTGGGTTCAAGTATCATACTATTTGATATTTTTTTAATCTTATATTATAGACGATGAAGTTTAGTGTGTGAATGGCAGTTGCAAGATCTGTGTTGTATAGAGGAGCCGTCTCATTAAATATCATGGGATCCATGGCGCAATGGTAGCGCGTCTGACTCCAGATCAGAAGGTTGCGTATTCACGTTGGGTTCAAGTATGATACTATTTGATATTTTTTTAATCTTATATTATAGACAATGAAGGTTGCAAGATCTGTGTTGTATAAAGGAGCCGTCTCGTTGAAAGTCATGGGATCCATGGCGCAATGGTAGCGCGTCTGACTCCAGATCAGAAGGTTGCGTGTTCGATTCACGTTGGGTTCAAGCATCATACTATTTGATATTTTTTTATAATCTTATATTATAGACAATGAAGGTTAGTGTGTGAATGACAGTTGCAAGATCTGTGTTGTATAGAGGAGCCATCCCATTAAATATATCCCATGGCGCAATGGTAGCGCGTCTGACTCCAGATCAGAAGGTTGCGTGTTCGATTCACGTTGGGTTCAAGTATCATACTATTTGATATTTTTTTAATCTTATATTATAGACGATGAAGTTTAGTGTGTGAATGGCAGTTGCAAGATCTGTGTTGTATAGAGGAGCCGTCTCATTAAATATCATGGGATCCATGGCGCAATGGTAGCGCGTCTGACTCCAGATCAGAAGGTTGCGTATTCACGTTGGGTTCAAGTATCATACTATTTGATATTTTTTTAATCTTATATTATAGACAATGAAGGTTAGTGTGTGAATGACAGTTGCAAGATCTGTGTTGTATAGAGGAGCCGTCTCATTGAATATCATGGGATCCATGGCGCAATGGTAGCGCGTCTGACTCCAGATCAGAAGGTTGCGTGTTCGATTCACGTTGGGTTCAAGTATCATACTATTTGATATAAAAATATAGACAATGAAGGTTAGTGTGTGAATGACAGTTGCAAGATCTGTGTTGTATAGAGGAGCCATCCCATTAAATATATCCCATGGCGCAATGGTAGCGCGTCTGACTCCAGATCAGAAGGTTGTGTGTTCGATTCACGTTGGGTTCAAGTATCATACTATTTGATATCCCAAGTATCATACTATTTGATATTTTTTTAATCTTATATTATAGACGATGAAGTTTAGTGTGTGAATGGCAGTTGCAAGATCTGTGTTGTATAGAGGAGCCGTCTCATTAAATATCATGGGATCCATGGCGCAATGGTAGCGCGTCTGACTCCAGATCAGAAGGTTGCGTATTCACGTTGGGTTCAAGTATGATACTATTTGATATTTTTTTAATCTTATATTATAGACAATGAAGGTTAGTGTGTGAATGACAGTTGCAAGATCTGTGTTATATAGAGGAGCCGTCTCGTTAAATATCATGGGATCCATGGCGCAATGGTAGCGCGTCTGACTCCAGATCAGAAGGTTGCGTGTTCGATTTACGTTGGGTTCAAGTATCATACTATTTGATATTTTTTTAATCTTATATTATAGACGATGAAGTTTAGTGTGTGAATGGCAATTGCAAGATCTGTGTTGTATAGAGGAGCCGTCTCATTAAATATCATGGGATCCATGGCGCAATGGTAGCGCGTCTGACTCCAGATCAGAAGGTTGCGTATTCACGTTGGGTTCAAGTATGATACTATTTGATATTTTTTTAATCTTATATTATAGACAATGAAGGTTAGTGTGTGAATGACAGTTGCAAGATCTTTGTTGTATAGAGGAGCCGTCTCGTTAAATATCATGGGATCCATGGCGCAATGGTAGCGCGTCTGACTCCAGATCAGAAGGTTGCGTGTTCGATTCACGTTGGGTTCAAGTATCATACTATTTTATATTTTTTTAATCTTATATTATAGACGATGAAGGTTAGTGTGTGAATGACAGTTGCAAGATCTCTGTTGTATAGAGGAGCCGTCTCGTTGAATATCATGGGATCCATGGCGCAATGGTAGCGCGTCTGACCCAGATCAGAAGGTTGCGTGTTCGATTCACGTTGGGTTCAAGTATCATACTATTTGATATTTTTTTATAATCTTATATTATAGACAATGAAGGTTAGTGTGTGAATGACAGTTGCAAGATCTGTGTTGTATAGAGGAGCCGTCCCATTAAATATATCCCATGGCGCAATGGTAGCGCGTCTGACTCCAGATCAGAAGGTTGCGTGTTCGATTCACGTTGGGTTCAAGTATCATACTATTTGATATCTTTTTAATCTTATATTATAGAGACAATGAAGGTTAGTGTGTGAATGACAGTTGCAAGATCTGTGTTGTATAGAGGAGCCATCCCATTAATATATCCCATGGCGCAATGGTAGCGCGTCTGACTCCAGAGCAGAAGGTTGCGTGTTCGATTCACGTTGGGTTCAAGTATCATATTATTTGGTTAGTGTGTGAATGACAGTTGCAAGATCTGTGTTGTATAGAGGAGTCGTCCCATTAAATATCATGGGATCCATGGCGCAATGGTAGCGCGTCTGACTCCAGATCAGAAGGTTGCGTGTTCGATTCACGTTGGGTTCAAGTATCATACTATTTGATATTTTTTTAATCTTATATTATAGACGATGAAGTTTAGTGTGTGAATGGCAGTTGCAAGATCTGTGTTGTATAGAGGAGCCGTCTCATTAAATATCATGGGATCCATGGCGCAATGGTAGCGCGTCTGACTCTAGATTAGAAGGTTGCGTGTTCGATTCACGTTGGGTTCAAGTATGATACTATTTGATATTTTTTTAATCTTATATTATAGACAATGAAGGTTAGTGTGTGAATGACAGTTGCAAGATCTGTGTTGTATAGAGGAGCCGTCTCATTAAATATCATGGGATCCATGGCGCAATGGTAGCGCGTCTGACTCCAGATCAGAAGGTTGCGTGTTCGATTCACGTTGGGTTTAAGTATCATACTATTTGATATTTTTTTATAATCTTATATTATAGACAATGAAGGTTAGTGTGTGAATGACAGTTGCAAGATCTGTGTTGTATAGAGGAGCTGTCTCGTTAAATATCATGGGATCCATGGCGCAATGGTAGCGCGTCTGACTCCAGATCAGAAGGTTGCGTGTTCGATTCATGTTGGGTTCAAGTATCATACTATTTGATAGTTTTAATCTTGTTGGGTTTTATGTCCTAAAACTCATAGTTTGTAAACAAAAACATATTCTATTTTCAATAAAGTTATTATTCTTGTTTATTCAGTAAAGATTGTTATACTTGAACTATATGTAGAGACGTTGTTTATTCAGTAAAGATTGTTATACTTGAACTATATGTAGAGACATAAGAGTTGATCAAGTTCAAGTATATAGTCATATATGTAGAGACATAAGAGTGGATCAAAGACATAAGAGTGGATCAAGTTCAAGTATATAGTCATATATGTAGAGACATAAGAGTGGATCAAGTTCAAGTATATAGTCATATATGTAGAGACATAAGAGTGGATCAAGTTCAAGTATATAGTCAAAATGATCTCTAGTATAAGGATAAGGCTGAGTACCTTATTCTGGGGATACTATGGATGCCACTATAAAATGATCTATAGTATAAGGATAAGGCTGAGTACCTTATTCTGGGGACACTATGAATGCGGCCCACTTTTGTATATGATATAAACATGTGATCACTAAATTGTACATGTGGACACATGTGAGTGGGGGCATCCTATGCAATGAGTATTGCATAAGATCGGACCATGAAGAAAACCACTCTCACTTTATAATTTCGTTTAATGTTGAGACTGATTTTCTTTTCATTCTATAACCTAGGTAACTCGGTTTTAATCCTGAGCTAACCATGAACTCCTGTTTATTCGGAATTATCCTTAGATTTGCATGGGTGAGAGTGGCTCTAGTTCGCCGACTCAATAGGCCTCCCATTTCAGGGGTAAGACTGGGTGAATGGCTGGGGACGTGGGGTGCAAGATAGAATTCACTCCTACCCACTTTTAGGGATAGAAGAAAGGTAGTTCTCTTAAGCACTGACTTCAGGTCTTGAACAAGGGGCCCCACCCTCTCATTGGCTTGAGAGGGATTCGGTTTACTGGTTGGACCACAAACCAATTGTTCATTAGAGGATCAGTGAGACATAAGGAACAAGAAGTAACTTTAGGGATAAAACGGTAAATTGACCTATCTCTAGTTACGAACAACCTGTGAAGGATCGACTTACTAATCATGGTTATATCAAATGGACAGAAATATATCTATAGTGAGGGGAGTGCAACTACTAGGCTATAGTGGAGTGTCTTAGTAGTTAACGAATGTCGGTTAACAAGGTTAATGAGTTTAGCCGGTTAATCTTGGATCGTTGGAGCCCATGATCTATAGGTCCAAGGTCCCTCTGCTAGCACATATCGGACTAAACCATAGAACAGTGTGACGAGTGAGTTCGAAGTGTTCGAATTCAAATTAGGGAATATGCTCTACATATATACAATATATTTAACCGCATTTTTGTTTTATTTACTAATTAAACAAAAGAAGAGAATCTAAAATATTTAAATAAAATTTAAATATCTTAATCAATTATGTGTCGGAATTGATTGGGATTGACATTTGAATTAATATTAAATATTAATTAAATAGTTTAATTAATTATTTAATGTTACTTTAATTTGAAATTAATTATTCAAATTAATTGTTGAATTAAAATGAAGAAATTCAAAATGTTGAATTCATTTAATGGAAAAATCCATGTTAGTGGAATTTTAAGGTATCAAAATTTGGTTTAACCAAACTTGCATGTTTGCCGACAATTTTAAGTGTCAAAATTTGGTAAACTCAAATTTGCATGAACATGCAAACATGACTCTTTAAATAGAGTGATCATGGTACATGGAAGGTCTTCTTCTTGGTGAAAAACCTTGAGAAAAACCTCTCACAAACACTCTCTTCATATATACAAAATCCCTCCCAAGTTTAGTCACACACCGGATTCCACAATCCCGTTCTAAGGCCGGAGGATAGTGGAGAAGACACTAGTGGTGGTTCGAAACCGGTTCGTGAGGAAAAAGAAGTTTGAACTACAAAAGGTTAGTATTCAAGCTCATTAAGTTTTAATACTTATGAACATGCTAGTTATTTACTATAATTGATGTTCTAAAAGTGCCTAAGATCCAAATTGCTTCCGCATGTGTTATATTAACACCATCAAATCTTATATTATAAACGATGAAGGTCAGTGTGTGAATGACAGTGTTCGATTCACGGGTTCAAGTATCATACTATTTGATAGTTTTAATCTTATATTATAAACGATGAAGGTCAGTGTGTGAATGACAGTTGCAAGATATGTGTCATCGTTAAATATCATGGGATCCATGGCGCAATTGTAGCGCGACTAACTCCAGATAAGAAGGTTGCATGTTCGATTCGGGTTCAATATTATACTATTTGATAGTTTAAATCTTATATTATAGTTTTAATCTTATATTATAAACGATGAAGGGCACTGTGTGAATGACAGTTGCAAGATATGTGTTGTAAAGAGGAGCTGTCTTGTTAAATATCATGAGCTCCATGGTGGAATAGTAGTGCGTTTGACTCCAGATCAGAAGGTTGTGTGTTCGATTCATGTTGGGTTCTATATTATACTATTCGATAGTTTTAATCTTATATTATAAACGATGAAGGGTAGTGTGTGAATGACAGTTGCAAGATTTGTGTTGTACAGAGGAGTCGTCCTGCTAAATATCATGGGATCCATGGCGCAACGGTAGCGTGTTTGACTCCAAATTAGAAGGTTGCATGTTCGATTCACGTTGGGTTCAATATTATACTATTTGATAGTTTTAATCTTATATTATAAACGATGACGGGCAATATGTGAATGACAATACTATTTGATAGTTTTAATCTTATATTATAAACGATGACGGGCAGTATGTGAATGACAATACTATTTGATAGTGTATGTGAATAATAGTTGCAAGATCTGTGTTATATAGAGGAGTAGTCCCGTTAACTATCATGGGATTTATGGCGCAATGGTAGCGCGTCTGACTCCAGATCAGAAAGTTGCGTGTTGGATTCATGTTGGGTATCATATTTTACTATTTGATAGTTTTAATCTTATATTAAAGAGAAATGTGTGAATGACGCAAGAGAAGGTTGCGTGTTGGATCCATGTGAATGACGCGAATGACGCAAGATCTATCCATGTGAATGAGCAGTCCAGTTAAATATCATGGGATCCATGTGAATGACGCAAGATCTGTGTAGCAATGTGTGAATGACGCAAGATCTGTAGCATGAGAGCAGTCCAGTTAAATATCATGGGATCCATGTGAATGACGCAATATCTGTGTAGCAATGCGTGAATGACGCAAGATCTATGTAGCATGAGATCAGTCTAGTTAAATATCATGGAAGATCTGTGTAGCAATGTGTGAATGACGCAAGATTCGTAGCATGAGAGCAGTCTAGTTAAATATCATGGGATCCATGTGAATGACGCAAGATCTGTGTAGCAATGTGTGAATGACGCAAGATCTGTGTAGCATGAGAGCAGTCCAGTTAAATATCATGGGATCCACGTGAATGACGCAAGATCTGTGTAGCAATGTGTGAATGACGCAAGATCTGTGTAGCATGAGAGCAGTCTAGTTAAATATCATGGGATCCATGTGAATGACGCAAGATCTGTGTAGCATTGAGAGTAGTCCAGTTAAATATCATGGGATCCATGTGAATCACGCAAGATCGCAACGCAAGATCTGTGTAGCAATGAGAGCAGTCCAGTTAAATATCATGGGATCCATGTGAATGACGCAAGATCTGTGTAGCAATGTGTGAATGACACAAGATCTGTGTAGCAATGTGTGAATGACGCAAGATCTATGTAGCATGAGATCAGTCTAGTTAAATATCATGGAAGATCTGTGTAGCAATGTGTGAATGACGCAAGATCCGTAGCATGAGAGCAGTCTAGTTAAATATCATGGGATCCATGTGAATGACGCAAGATCTGTGTAGCAATGTGTGAATGACGCAAGATTTGTGTAGCATGAGAGCAGTCCAGTTAAATATCATGGGATCCACGTGAATGACGCAAGATCTGTGTAGCAATGTGTGAATGACGCAAGATCTGTGTAGCATGAGAGCAGTCTAGTTAAATATCATGGGATCCATGTGAATGACGCAAGATCTGTGTAGCATGAGAGCAGTCCAGTTAAATATCATGGGATCCACGTGAATGACGCAAGATCTGTGTAGCAATGTGTGAATGACGCAAGATCTGTGTAGCATGAGAGCAGTCTAGTTAAATATCATGGGATCCATGTGAATGACGCAAGATCTGTGTAGCATTGAGAGCAGTCCAGTTAAATATCATGGGATCCATGTGAATGACGCAAGATCTGTGTAGCAATGTGTGAATGACACAAGATCTGTGTAGCAATGTGTGAATGACGCAAGATCTATGTAGCATGAGATCAGTCTAGTTAAATATCATGGAAGATCTGTGTAGCAATGTGTGAATGACGCAAGATCCGTAGCATGAGAGCAGTCTAGTTAAATATCATGGGATCCATGTGAATGACGCAAGATCTGTGTAGCAATGTGTGAATGACGCAAGATCTGTGTAGCATGAGAGCAGTCCAGTTAAATATCATGGGATCCACGTGAATGACGCAAGATCTGTGTAGCAATGTGTGAATGACGCAAGATCTGTGTAGCATGAGAGCAGTCTAGTTAAATATCATGGGATCCATGTGAATGACGCAAGATCTGTGTAGCATTGAGAGCAGTCCAGTTAAATATCATGGGATCCATGTGAATCACGCAAGATCGCAACACAAGATCTGTGTAGCAATGAGAGCAGTCCAGTTAAATATCATGGGATCCATGTGAATCACGCAAGATCTATGCAGCAATGAGAGTAGTCCTGTTAAATATCATGGGATCCATGTGAATGACGCAAGATCTGTGTAGCAATGACGCAAGATCTGTGTTGTACAGAAGAGCAGTCCAGTTAAATATCATGGGATCCTTGTATACAAAAGAGTCGTCCAGTTAAATATCATGGGATCCTTGTACAGAAGAGTCGTCCAGTTAAATATCATGGGATCCATGGAGTATTGGAAGCGCAGACGCAAGATCTGTGCAAGATCTCTGTTGGCATTGGTAGCGCGGACGCAAGATCTGTGCAAGATCTCTGTTGTACAGAAGAGCCAGTTAAGTATCATGGGATCCATGGAGCAATGGTAGCGCGAACGCAAGATCTGTGTTGTACAGTTGCCAGTTAAATACCATGGGATCCATGGAGCAATGGTAGCGCGCCTGACTCCAGATCAAAAGGTTGGGTTCAATATTATTATTTGATAGTTTTAATCTTATATTATGAACGACGAAAGGTGCGTCTGACTCCAGATCAGAAGGTTGGGTTCAATATTATTATTTGATAGTTTTAATCTTATATTATAAAGGATGAAGGGAATGATAGTTGCAAGATTTGTGTTGTATAAAGGAGCCGTCTCATTAAATATCATGGGATCCATGGTGCAATGGTAGCGTGTTTGACTCCAGATTAGAAGGTTGCGTGTTCAATTCATGTTGGGTTCAGTATCATACTATTTTATATTTTTAATCATATATTATAGACAATGAAGGTTAGTGTGTGAATGACAGTTGCAAGATCTATGTTGTATAGAGGAGCCGTCCCATTAAATATCATGGGATCCATGGCGCAATGGTAGCGTGTCTAACTCCAGATCAGAAGGTTGCGTGTTCGATTCACGTTGGGTTCAGTATCATACTATTTGATATTTTTAATCTTATATTATAGACGATGAAGGTTAGTGTGTGAATGGTACAGAGGAGCCGTCCCATTAAATATCATGGGATCCATGGCGCAATGGTAGCGCGACTGACTCCAGATCAGAAGGTTGCGTGTTTGATTCACGTTGGGTTCAAGTATCATACAATTGGCGCAATGGTAGCGCGTCTGACTACAGATTAGAAGGTTGTGTGTTTGATTCACGTTGGGTTCAAGTATCATACTATTTGATAGTTTTAATCTTATATTATAAACGATGAAGGTCAGCGTGTGAATGACAGTTGCAAGATCTCTGTTGTACAGAGGAGCCGTCCCGTTAAATATCATGGGATCCATGGTGCTACAGAGGAGCCGTCCCGTTAAATATCATGGGATCCATGGTGCTACTGAGGAGCCGTCCTGTTAAATATCATGGGATACATGGTGCTACAGAGGAGCCGTCCCATTAAATATCATGGGATCCATGGCGTAATGGTAGCGCGTCTGACTCCAAATTAGAAGGTTGCGTGTTTGATTCACGTTGGGTTCAGTATCATACTATTTGATATTTTTAATCATATATTATAGACAATGAAGGTTAGTGTCAGTTGCAAGATCTGTGTTGTATAGAGGAGTCGTCCCATTAAATATTATGGGATCCATGGCGCAATGGTAGTGTTAGGATCGATAATGGGATAGGGAACTCTGGCTAAAAGTCATTTGGATCGATAATGGGATAGGGAACTCTGGCTAAAAGTCATTTTTATCGCACAACAACGCACGTTTTTCTAGATGAACACAAAGAATGGGATAGAGAAAGTTGCAAGGAGAATGTTAGGATTGCACAACAACGCACGTTGTTCTAGATGAACACAAAGAATGGAATAGAGAACTCTGACTCCATTTGTTCTAGATGAACACAAAGAATGGGATAGAGAAAGTTGCAAGGAGAATGTTAGGATTGCACAACAACGCACGTTGTTCTAGATGAACACAAAGAATGGAATAGAGAACTCTGACTCCATAGAGAACTCTAGCTAAAAGTCATTTTTATTGATGACTTCAGGTATGTACAACAAGAGAGGGTACATAGAATAGAAAATACATTTTCAGAGCTCTACTGGACCAGATATATATATGGTTTAGTTTACTATATATAACTTTACCAGATTTAGCTATCTATTATATATAGCTATTTACCATATATAGCTTTACCATATATAGCTTTACTTTACCAGATTTAGCCATCTACTATATATAGCTATTTACCATATATAGCTTTACCATATATAGCTTTACTTTACAGATTTAGCCATCTACTATATATAGCTATTTACCATATATAACTTTACCATATATAGCTTTACTATATATAGCTTTACCAAATATAACTTTACCGGATATAACCATTGACCAAGCTATAAATAAGTATCAGGCTCCATAGCCTAACAATTCTCCCACTTATAGACTGATCTAGTCAACCAAGAATTTCACTCTCAAACGACCATGAGCATCTTCACTGCACCATACCAATTGAGGTTTTGCACAACCTCAATATTCCAACATCAACACATTTTGTCAACATGTTTGCTGGATTCTTTGCACCCTCTATCTTCTCAAAACACATCACCATCTTCAACTAACCTCCGAGTGAAATGGCATCGCCTTCTGTGTTTTGAATGATAGACCGGGTTCCTCACCAACAACATGAGTCTCAGGAGTTTCTTGAGTATCTGCTACAACATCACTATGTGAATCTTTTAGCAACTCAACCTCAACTCCCACTTGCTCACCTCTGGTTTCTCAGCAAGAGTCTCAGAAGTTTCTTGAGTATCCGCTACAACATCACTTTCTGAATCTTTGAGCAACTCAACCTCAACTCCCACTTGCTTCACCTCTGGTTTATCAGCAAGAGTCTCAGGAGTTTCATGAGTATCCGCTACAACATCACTCTGTGAATCTTTGAGCAACTCAACCTCAACTCCCACTTGCTTCACCTCTGGTTTATCAGCAAGAGTCTCAGGAGTTTCATGAGTATCCGCTACAACATCACTCTGTGAATCTTTGAGCAACTCAACCTCAACTCCCACTTGCTTCACCTCAGGTGTTTCAGCGACGCTTCCGGCCGACGCAACCTCCTCTGGAGTTTCAGCGACGCTTCCAGCCGACGCAACCCCCTCTGGAGTTTCAGCGACGCTTCCGGCCGACGCAACCCCCTCTGGAGTTTCAGCGACGCTTCCGGCCGACGCAACCCCCTCTGGAGTTTCAGCGATGCTTCCGGCCGACGCAACCCCCTCTGGAGTTTCAGCGACGCTTCCGGCCGACGCAACCTCCTCTGGAGTTTCAGCGACGCTTCCGGCCGACACAACCTCCTCTAGAGTTTCAGCGACGCTTCCGGCCGACACAACCCCCTCTGGAGTTTCAGCGACGCTTCCGGCCGACCCAACCCCCTCTGGAGTTTGAGCGACGCTTTCGGTCGATCCAACCCCCTCTGGAGTTTCAGCGACGCTTTCGGTCGACACAACCCCCTCTGGAGTTTCAGCGATGCTTCCGGCCGACACAACTCCCTCTGGAGTTTTAGGACGCTTCCGGTCGACACAACTTCCTCTGGAGTTTCATCGACGCTTCCAGCCGACGCAACCCCCTCTGAAGTTTCAGCGACACTTGTGTACTTTTCTTCAATTCTCTAACAGTCTTTGTGAAGCTAACTCGTTTATGTTTGCTCATAACGCAGTTCTCACAAGGACTCATAACAATCTCCGCATCGAATACACCTTGTTCATAGTCGACGGTTTTTCGTACATATTCGACAGCGTCTTCAACAGACCTGACGTTGTCTTCTCCTTGATAATATTGAACGCCACGTTTCTGGATAGCGTCAACCGGATCAGCCCCAAGGCTTGTCGATCCTTGAGCTTCCACTGTTCCGTGGTCATGGTATCCGGCTTCACCCCAACAGAGATTCGTGAAGATCTTTCTGGTACAGATAATCTTCAATCTGCATTTTCTAGAAACCGAAATCGGATCCATCGAACTTCTCAATTCCAATCTTTGAACTTTCCATCTTCACAGATCGTGGTGACTTCCGCCTGGCTCTGACTTCCGCCTGGCTCTGACTTCCGCCTGGCTCTGACTTTCGCCTGGCTCTGACTTCCGCCTGGCTCTGACACCGCCTGGCTCTGACTTCCGCCTGGCTCTGATACCAGTTGTTAGGATCGATATCAGTCGTTAGCTCTGATACCAGTTGTTAGGATCGCACAACAACGCACACACTCGATCTAGATGAACACAAAGAATGGGATAGAGAAAGTTGCAAGGAGAACTATGGCTAAAAGGATTTTTCTTTTTATTGATGACTTCAGGTATGTACAACAAGAGAGAGTACAAAGAATAGAAAAGTACATTTTCAAAGCTCTACCGGACCAGATTTTCAAAGCTCTACCGGACCAGATATATATATGGTTTAGTTTACTATATATAGGTTTACCAGATTTAGCCATCTACTATATATAGCTATTTACCATATATAGCTTTACCGGATATAGCTTTACCGGATATAGCTTTACTCTATATAACATTACCAAATATAGCTTTACCGGATATAACCATTGATCAAGCTATAAATAAGTATTAGGCTTCATAGCCTAACAGGTAGCGAGTCTGACTCCAGATCAGAAGGTTGCGTGTTCGATTCACGTTGGGTTCAGTATCATACTATTTGATATTTTTAATCTTATATTATAGACAATGAAGGTTAGTGTGTGAATGACAGTTGCAAGATCTGTGTTGTACAGAGGAGCCGTCCCATTAAATATTATGGGATCCATGGCGCAATGGTAGCGCGTCTGACTCCAGATCAGAAGGTTGTGTGTTCGATTCACATTGGGTTCAATATCATACTATTTGATATTTTTAATCTTATATTATAGACAATGAAGGTTATTGTGTGAATGACAGTTGCAAGATCTGTGTTGTATAGAGGAGCCGTCCCATTAAATATCATGGGATTCATGGCGCAATGGTAGCGCGTTTGACTCTAGATCAGAAGGTTGCGTGTTTGATTCACGTTGGGTTCAAGTATCATACTATTTGATATTTTTTAATCTTATATTAAGGACAATGACAATTACACTGAAGGTTGCGTGTTTGATTCACGTTGGGTTCAGTATCATACTATTTGATATTTTTAATCTTATATTATAGACGATGAAGGTTAGTGTGTGAATGGTACAGAGGAGCCGTCCCGTTAAATATCATGGGATCCATGGCGCAATGGTAGCGCGACTGACTCCAGATTAGAAGGTTGCGTGTTTGATTCACGTTGGGTTCAAGTATCATACAATTGGCGCAATGGTAGCGCGTCTGACTCCAGATTAGAAGGTTGTGTGTTTGATTCACGTTGGGTTCAAGTATCATACTATTTGATAGTTTTAATCTTATATTATAAACGATGAAGGTCAGCGTGTGAATGACAGTTGCAAGATCTCTGTTGTACAGAGGAGCCGTCCCGTTAAATATCATGGGATCCATGGTGCTACAGAGGAGCCATCCCGTTAAATATCATGGGATCCATGGTGCAATGGTAGCGCGTCTGACTCTAGATTAGAAGGTTGCGTGTTCAATTCACGTTGGGTTCAGTATCATACTATTTGATATTTTTAATCTTATATTATAAGACAATTAATGAATGACAATTGCAAGATTTGTGTTGTATAGAGGAGCCATCCCATTAAATATTATGGGATCCATGGTGCAATGGTAGCGTGTCTAACTCCAGATTAGAAGGTTGCGTGTTCGATTCACGTTGGGTTCAAGTATCAAATTATTTGATAGTTTTTAATCTTATATTATAGACAATGAAGGTTAGTGTGTGAATGACAGTTGCAAGATTTGTGTTGTAGAGGAGCCCATGTTAAATATCATGGGATCCTGGTGCAATGGTAGTGAGATCAGAAGGTTGCGTGTTGGGTTCAATATTATACTATTTATTATAATCGATGATGGCAAGTGTGTGAATGACAGTTGCAAGATCTGTGTTATATAAAGGAGCCGTCCTTTTAATATTCATGTGATCTATGGCGCAATGGTAGTGCGTCAGACTCTACATCAAAAGGTTGTGTGTTTGATTCACGTTGGGTATAGTATTTTACATTTGATAGTTTTAATCTTATATTATAAACGATGAAGAGAAGAGTGTAAATGATGCAAGATCTGTGTAGCAATGAGAGAGTAGTCCAGTTAAATATCATGGGATCCATGTGAATGACGCATGTGTGTAACAATGAGAGCAGTCTAGTCCAGGATCTGTAGCAAAAATATCATGGGATCCTTGTATTTGTATACAGAAGAGCCGTCCAGTTAAATATCATGGGATCCTTGTATTTGTATACAGAAGAGCCGTCCAGTTAAATATCATGGGATCCTTGTATTTGTATACAGAAGAGCCGTCCAGTTAAATATCATGGGATCCTTGTACAGAAGAGCCATCCAGTTAAATATCATGGGATCCTTGTACAGAAGAGTCGTCCAGTTAAATATCATGGGATACATGGAGAGTCGTCCAGTTAAATATCATGGGATACATGGAGCATTGGTAGCGCGGACGCAAGATCTGTGCAAGATCTCTGTTAGCCGTCCAGTTAAATATCATGGGATCCTTGTACAGAAGAGCCATCCAGTTAAATATCATGGGATCCTTGTACAGAAGAGTCGTCCAGTTAAATATCATGGGATACATGGAGAGTCGTCCAGTTAAATATCATGGGATACATGGAGCATTGGTAGCGCGGACGCAAGATCTGTGCAAGATCTCTGTTGGCATTGGTAGCGCGGACGCAAGATCTGTGCAAGATCTTTGTTGTACAGAAGAGCCAGTTAAGTATCATGGGATCCATGGAGCAATGGTAGCACGGACGCAAGGTCTGTGTTGTACAGTTACCAGTTAAATATCATGGGATCCATGGAGCATACAGTTGCCAGTTAAATATCATGGGATCCATGGAGCATACAGTTGCCAGTTAAATATCATGGGATCCATGGAGCAATGGTAGCGCGCCTGACTCCAGATCAAAAGGTTGGGTTCAATATTATTATTTGATAATTTTAATCTTATATTATGAACGACGAAGGGCGCGTCTGACTCCAGATCAGAAGGTTGGGTTCAATATTATTATTTGATAGTTTTAATCTTATATTATAAAGGATGAAGGGCAGTGTGTGAATGATAGTTGCAAGATTTGTGTTGTATAGAGGAGCCGTCTCATTAAATATCATGGGATCCATGGCGCAATGGTAGCGCGTCTGACTCCAGATTAGAAGGTTGCGTGTTCAATTCACGTTGGGTTAAGTATCATACTATTTGATATTTTTAATCTTATATTATAGACGATGAAGGTTAGTGTGTGAATGGTACAGAGGAGCCGTCCCATTAAATATCATGGGATCCATGGCGCAATGGTAGCGCGGCTGACTCCAAATCAAAAGGTTGTGTGTTTGATTCACGTTGGGTTCAAGTATCATACTATTTGATAGTTTTAATCTTATATTATAAACGATGAAGGTCAGCGTGTGAATGACAGTTGCAAGATTTGTGTTGTACAGAGGAGCCGTCCCGTTAAATATCATGGGTTCAATATTATACTATTTGATAATTTTAATCTTATATTATAAACGATGTGGAGCAATGTGTGAATGACAGAAGGTTGTGTGTTCGACAGAAGGTTGTGTGTTCGATTCACGTTAGGTTCAATATACTATTTGATAATTTTAATCTTATCTTATAAACAATATGGAGCAATGTGTGAATGACCATTGCAAGATCTGTGTTGTACTGAGGAGCCGTCCCATTAAAAAATCATGGGATCCATATGGTGCATGCGTGACTCCAGATCAGAAGGTTGCGTGTTCAGTTCAATTATAAACTATGTCGAGTAGGAGCCGTCCCATTAAATATCATGGGACCTAGACAACACACTTTGAACATGCCTAAGACTAGACATAGTCAAAATATCTACACCTAAGACGGCTCCCATTAAATATCATGGGACCTACACGAACCAGTTTGAAAATGCCCAAGACGAGACATAGTCTAAATACCTACACCTAAGACTTCATACATCCTAAGTGGCATAGTCAGAAACCAGCTTCCACGATGCATTTTATAAACTTACATTTAAGGTTTTTTACATTTTAAGCGATGGAATTAGAACTTGTGTTGTACTTCTCTTTAGTTTTTGTCCTTGGAGCGTTTTTTTGGTTCGAACCTAAGAAATCCAAGAACCAAAAAAACGCTCCAAGGGTTTGTATTTGAGGCATAGGCCTTTACTTACTTTCTTAACTCTATTTCAATCTCATATGTCATGAATACTTCATCGTAACAGGTATAAGTCTGCATAAGTCATCAGAGTACCGTAAGATCATAACATATTTAGAGTATTTTGGTTATTTACCACCTTAAACTTGGTTCGAGCCCTAACGATTTTAAAATATTACTTGATCCTTAATCATCATAAATTAAGGCCTTTTATGAAGTTTCATCATATTTGGTGGACATTTGATCTGGGTCATGTATGGGGTGAACTATATTCGGGGCATTATGGTCATTTTACACCTTTACTCGGTTTAGCTACTCATCCTTACCCAATTTTACACCTTTGCTACCAAATTTTATATATATTAGCATATCATATTATGCCTACATTGAAATTTGATGGGAGTGGGTTATTCTAACGTCATTTTATCCTCAAGCATAACGCTCGATTTAGGTCGTTAACTCATGGTTCTTGACTTAGTTCTTCCATACTCATTTAGATCATACTTAACTTAAAGTTCATATTGAAATCCAAGTAATCCTATTAAGAAAAGTCCAAGAGGCTACCTACCTCCATGTTGACATTTGGGACCTCCATTCTCGAGCTTCCGGTATTCGAATTACTCTAATTTTCTTTAGTAGATTCTTCTTTGAGTCTAGTTTTGTAAACCACCAATAATTTCTTGAGAACTGATCTGAATTGGATTTAGTTTTAGGTTGACATGGCCAATTCAATTGAACCGACCATATCATCATCTTCTTCCCCAAGACAAAGGAAGAAGACGTGACGCCATTGCCAACATCGCCAGAAACTCGCGCTCTCTAACTTTCTACAGTGAATTTCTCCCCTTGATTTCTCCGTGGAATTTTAAGATGGTGTTGCTCAGAAGATGTAGAGATTGATTTTGTACTTTTCGTGAACGACAACTCAAGATATAAGTTGTGAAAGTTCGTGACAAAACATGTTTCTCGTGAAGCTAAAATCTAGAAAATCGTAATTGGTTGCTACGTTTTAGACACTTTTAGGCGTCAATCCTTTATGAAATCTTTTTCTATGTACACCTCAAGCTTAAGAAATAGATTTAGAATGAAAAATTTATGTATGGGCTACAAATTTTTTGTTTGAAACTCTCGGAATCTTACCCATTTGATATGTGGAAATGACTACAAGGGAGTAAGATTCAGATTTTGTTGATCGAATATCTCAAGACAAGAACATTGTTTGAGATTTGAATAACTCCACAAGCAAGATCGATCATGTCTAGCTTGAATGATTCTTGTTGATCAGATATCTCAATGCAAGCACACTTGTTTGAGATTCGAATCACTCCACAAGCAAGATTGATCATGTCGAGCTTGAATGATTCTACATGCAGCCTAAATTACATAAAATCGCAAAGAAACTTAGCCGTTGGCTAAAGAAAGCGCAAATGCTCCTTTTACTATATTTTCCAAGTCTACTCACAAATACAATGCCTTTACAGAGCCTCAAAATGAAGCTATTGAAGGCATTCCAAGAGTTGTTACATTCATACTTTATGGTTATAATTAACTATGATGTAAGTGTAATAACCTAAAGTAAATAAAATGTCTTAAAATACATTAATGAAATAAAATAATTCTAAATTACTCTCAATTGTAATCCACCCAAAATTTATTTCTTCAACGTGGTATGAATTGAAATATCTTTTGATAATTTCAACAGCATTTTCATCGCATCTTTATTGAAATATATTATATGATTGATGTCTCTTGGTTCATATCACCATTTTTTGCAGATTACGAGGCTTATTGGGCAACCCGATGGAGAGCTCCTTAGCCCTCGACTTCTTCATGAATCCTTCTCCTCTCGGAGCTTAAGAATTTATTAATTTGGGATGAGATGGACGGTAAGAGATGGAATTTGGAGTTAACTCAATTCCTTCGAATTTTACCCATTTTTGAAAAAAATCAAATTTCTTTCACTTCCGAGCGTGTTAGCCTTCGTGGTTTTCATGAGACTTCTTCTTTGGGTGCCCTCATTTTGTGACCATGGAAGCTTGGATTCGGAAATCATGTTTTTGTCTATTTTCAGCTCTCAAATCATTCGTCAAACTTGTTAGGAAACTCATTTAGAACGTGTAGGAATTGGTTTGAAAAAAATAATTATCTATAGCTCTCGAATTTGTAAGAAACACGAGAAGAAAAAACTCATAATTTAGAAACTTATTTCTCGAAATTTAGGAACTCCAATCACTCCATTTTTGTCCAAAAACGTTGTCCATAAATTCATATTTATAGCGGAAGCTTGCACGTATTTTGTTTGTTTCAAAATTGAACTAATTTGAAACTTAAGAATTATGAAAGGGGTTGAAAAGATATACTCTAATTAGAGAGTGGTTGACATTAGTTTTGAATATGAACCATGTTGAATCGAAGGAACCTTGAATTTTCTTAAAATTACTAAAATTTCAGCTCGATCCAACGATTGAATTTTGAGATCTATTAGATTTTGTACAGACTATCTCGAATCCCACTTGATTTTCCAGATTGATGCCATTTCTACAATTTCGAGGGTAACAAGCCTCTTGAAGTATTATAATAAATTAAAATTTTAGAAAGTTCTTACGAATTAAATATGAAAAAGACATTTTTGCCCTTTATATTTACTTTTTCCGTTCTAACCCTTATTCAAAGGTCTTGGGTCCTCATGAAAACTTGTTAGAGCATTAAAATCACTTATTTAGGCCCCTTATCCAGCCTCGTGACTCTTAATCTTTTTCTTGTTTCCTTTAAACTTCTCGTTGGTATCTTAAGCTTACTCGAGTTTTCTTCACCTTGCTTAGGGTCTTATACTTAAAATTTTTCTTTCAACCAAATTGTCATTTTAATGTTACTATGAGCTTAAAAGGACCTTACTTACCTATAGATGATATGTTTCAATGATACAAAATTAATTAATTAAACTTTTTAATCAATCAATTTTTACGGTATGTAACTTCACTATAGACCTAGTGTTGCAGTCTTATGCGCTATAAGATAAGTTCTATTCATTAATATAATCACTACAACCAATTCGACATTTTAGATTAAATTATTCGTAACAATTACAAAGTGAATTGTATCGATAGCGTTACCAATTTAAGATATCTAACCTTATCCATACACTATATACCATTTAGCTTATTACTTGAACATCATCTTCTTCTATGTCAAATCACATACTATTTAAGGTTCCAGTAATAGTGGATAATATTAAAATTATTACTAAAAATAATTAATTAATGACTAGATCTTGAGAGCATAAATTCCGACCCGTTTGAGTAATTCGCCACCAAAGTCATCGAAAATTTAAAGTGTTATTTTAGACCATTATAAATAGTGCGTAGTTTTCTTAAACTGAACACCGACGTATAGATTGAGCATTCAATGTCTCATTGTGTCGATTAAGTTTGAGCTAGACGATTCTAATCTAGGAGAGGTCATGAGTAATAATACCTCAAATTTCGATAATGATGCAATTTTACCCATATATATTTATATATCTATTTATTTGTTTATTTACGTGTATATTAAATTATTAGTAGGCAAATTAACCAAAATTGAAAAGATGGTTAAAAGTTGCACATTTAATTCAGTAAAAGTCCAATTTAATAAAATTAAAGTTTAGGATTAAAATTTTGAATATTTTCCTAATGATAAATATATTTTTTGAAAAATAATTGAAAACAATGGGTTTTGTTTGTAACAAAATTTATGGAAAATATAATTAAATTTGAATATAATAAAAATGTAAGGAAGAAGCATCAAAAGATCTGTGGTGCAATGGTAGCGCGTCTAACTCCAGATTAGAAGGTTGCGTGTTCGATTCACGTTGGGTTCATTTTTCTCGATTTAATGCGCCATTTTTTTTCCTTTATCTAATATCTGAGAAATTACTTTTATACCCTTAGGCAGTTGCAAAATTCACGAAATGACTCAAAAAGTTAAAATATAAAATTTAATCTAAAAATTATTTGTTTTAAATATAATAAAACTTTAGTAAAATATACTTTTTTGTTTTTTTAGATTTAATTTAATTTCAATTTTTCAAATTAATTTAATTTTTGTTTGGTCGGTGAGGTCAAAAAAGTGGAAAATTGAGATTTGCAATTTGAGAATGATGGGTGTTACGATGATGAAACATGTAAGGTTGAGGTGGAGCTGGGTGGCTTCTGGCATGTGACATAAACCTCGTCAAGTGTGGAATGTTGTGGTGTTGCCTCCCAGCCTACTCTCACTGTGGGAGCAACTCGACAGTCCACTAACAACCGACGGGTTCGGGACGAGACCCCGTGCCCAGCTCTCATAGTCAATCTTTTTCCCGATGTTACATATCATTTGCCAACTTCCCTTGCATACATTATTCCGTCAACTAGAGGTTGTTCACCTTAAAAACCTGATGCCTACATTATTCCGTCAACTAGAGGTTGTTCACCTTAAAAACCTGATGCGGTTATAAGTATGATGGAACTAATTAGATTCTCATCAGATAGCATTCCTTTTCATCGAAGAAAAAAAAAAAAAAAAAAAAAAACTTTTGTTGATACAATGAACATGTTTTGGGCAGTCAATGCAGCTGCCCCCACAATCTTCCATGCCTTCTATTTTCTCTATACAATGTGATTTTGATTTGACACCATATGTTTTCATACACAACAAACTCTTCTGTATCCAAACTAAAAACCAGACCGTTCTCAAACACCAGTTACATAGTCACCACTTACATCTACTTCCGAAGCTATATCGGCGTCCAGATCGTCGAGCCCCGACCCTCCGCCCAACGCTCGGTCCCCAACATTAGATCCCTCTCCTGGTGTCATTGCTTCCTGAACAATCTGCATGATTTCCTCGACGCTCTGCCACGGGTGGTCGTGTTCTTGTCGTTTGAAGTTGGTTTTCTCAATCTCAATTAGCTCCTTTGGCAAGTTCTTGAAAAACCATGGCAGATTTTTTATCTCTTGGATAGTGATCCTCTTTAAGAAACAAAAGAACAAGATCGATGAGCATACAAGAAGATGTTAGAAATCACGGATTTCCACAATATTGTTCACTTTGAGCATAAGCTCTCGTGGCTTTGCCAATGTAGAGATGTATTCCTTACTTATAAATCTATGATCATTCCCTAAATTAGCCAATGTAGGACTCCCTCCCTACAATCCTCGACAACCTTCCCCTCGAACAAAGTACACTATAGAGCCTCCCCTGAGACCTATGGAGCCCTCAAACCGCCTCCCTTATTCGAGGCTCAACTCCTCTGGAGTCCTCGAACAAAATGCACCATTTGTTCGACACTTGAGTCACTTTTTTACTACACCTTCGAGGCTCATAACTTCTTTGTTCGACATTTGAGGATTCTATTGACATGGCTAAGGGCACGGCTCTAATACTATGTTAGGAATCACGACTCTCCATAATTGTATGATATCAACTTTGAGAATAAGCTCTCATGTCTTTGCTTTTGTCCTATGATCATTCCCTAAATTAGCCAGTGTGGTACTACCTCCCAACAATCCTCAACAGAAGATCAAACATAACTCAACAATTCGATTTAATATCCCATTTCGAGTTCAATCAAGGAACTTGAGATGCAAATTGCAACAAAAATTTATGGAAATAACTGTTTGTTACAGACCTTTGCCGGGTTCGCAACAAAAATTCGAGAAAGTAGGTTGCGACACTCCATGGACACACGAACGTAATCCGGAATGGAGTATTGAACACTCAATATCCTCTGTTTGTAACATTAGGGACACAGTAAGTTCTCAATGCCAAAATGAACAATCATGAAGTTTATTGTGCAGAAACTATACTGAATTCTTCGAGAGACACTCACCGATATCGTCTTACGAAAATCTCTCGGATCTTCAGGGTCCTCAAACGGGTATGCTCCGACCAACATCACATATAATGTCACCCCACATGACCAAACATCTGAAATCTACAAGCAGTAACCAAACCATTGTTCTTATGAATGTCAGCAAGAGCCAAAGAAGAGTAAACCACCAATGTCACAATGCTGATACATTCAACAAAGAAGGTTTGAACTTCAATACCTTGCCATCATACTCCTTCCGTGCTAGAACCTCCGGTGCGATGTATGCAGGCGTCCCGACAGTCGATTTCGGTTGCGAGTGCAATAAAGCAGACTGCAACGAATCGAACAAACATAAAAAGGTGAAGATAATGATCTGAAAGTATAATGTTTGGCAATGTGAAACAGATTATCGACCTTTGAGTAACCGAAATCGCATATCTTGAGCTGCGGGGTAGGACTTCCATCCAAGAGCGTGTTTTCGAGTTTCAGGTCCCTGTGACAAATTTGCTGTGATGGAGAGAAAATGATTAAAAAGACAACAACAAGAGAGAATAACATATGTTTGATTGTTATACCATGGAATGACAGTAGCTGACTCCTGATATTAACTGCTGGAAGAAAAATCTTGCCTGATTTGGAGACATATGTTATATGAGCAAATGGATTGTGGAGGAAAGATAAGCAAAGGAATAGAAGGTAACAATTCGACCTCGTCTTCGCTAAACCGACCAGCGCTGCATATTCGCCCGAAAAGCTCTCCTCCAGCTGCATATTCCATGACAATGGCTAAGTGAGTTGGAGTTAAGAAGACCTGCAGGCAAATATCATTCATTGAGCTGCTCCATCCATGTGGGATCTTTACAAACTCCAAGCTAAGATCATAGCAAACTGACTAATGAATCTCAATCCATTTTGCTCCGAAGATTTTGATTCACAAGTCCACCGCTAGTAGATATTGTCCACTTTGGCTCATTACATATTACCATCAGTCTCACGGTTTTAAAACGTGTCTACTAGAGAGAGGTTTCCACGCCCTTATAAGGAATGTTTCATTCTCCTCTTCCAACCGGTGTGAGATCTCACACTCCATCCCTCTTGGGGGGCCAGCGTAGCACATTGCTCGGTGTCTGGCTCTGAGACCATTTGTAACAACCCAAGCCTACCGCTAGTAGATATCGTCTGCTTTGACTCGTTAAGTATCATCGTTAGCCTCACGGTTTTAAAACGCGTCTATAGGGAGAGGTTTCCATACCCTTATAAGGAATGTTTCGTTCTCCTTTCCAACCGGTTTGAGATCTCACAATCCACCCCCCTTGGGGGCCAGTGTCCTCGCTAGCACATCGCTCAATGTATGGCTCTGATACCATTTATAACAGACCAAGCCTACCACTAGTAGATATTGTCTACTTAGGCTTGTTACGTATCGCCATAAGCCTCATAGTTTTAAAACACGTCTACTAGAGAAAGGTTTCACAACTCTTATAAGCAATGTTTCGTTCCTCTCTCCAACCGATGTGAGATCTCACAATCCACCCTCCTTGGCCAGCATCCTCGCTAGCACATCGCTTAATGCCTAGCTTTCATACCATTTGTAACAACCCAAGCCCACCACTAGCAAATATTGTCCGCTTTGGCTCGTTACGTATCACAATCAGCCTCACGGTTTTAAAACGCATCTACTAGGGAGAGGTTTCCATACCCTTATAAGAAATGTTTCATTCCCGTCTCCAATCAATGCGAGATCTCACACACTTGTTCTTACATTACACATTTACTAATAGAAAGAGATCAGCAGATCATGGTAGAAAAATAACAATTCTCATTTAGTTATAAAGTATCCTTACCTCCTTGAATCTGATAATGTTGGGATGCCGCAACGATCGATGATTAATGATTTCCCTCTGAACTTTCTCATCAATCTGAACAAAATAATTCACACATTCTATCTCCTTTAATGTGATTTTACTATGATCAAAAGAGATTATACTATGATCTACGCCTTCAAATCAATGGAAAAGGCCTAAACAAAGTCATTGATCATCTATAATCAACAAAACCATTGTTGCATTTGTTTAAACAATGAAGCATTACTAGATCTTGTTCTAAACAAATCGAAGAAATCCAAAAGCTAATCAGAAACAATCACAAAGGAAATCCGATTAACAAAAGACTAATCAAACCCAAATCTCCTAATCCCACCATAATTAAACCCAATTGATACCTTTTTCCCTCTCTCAATGTACTTGACAGCAACAAGCTGGTTGGTGTTCTTGTCTCTAACGAGCTTAGCAACTCCAAAATTTCCAGAGCCAAGTTCCTTCAATGGTTCATACCGATCCTCCATTAGAATTCAATCAAAAAGAAGATAAATGAAATTGAAACAGAGGGAAAGTTGGGGAAAAGAGATGGGTTTCGTTAAGAACAGAAGAAAGTGGGAAATGGGAATTGTAAAACTAAAACGTGAAGCAGGGTTTTAATGGCGGACGAAGTGGAGCAGTAAAAGAAACAGAATTCCTCGGGTACAGTGTCTAATCAGCCGCAAAGCAACGCACCCTTTTCATGATGAATTTGCTCAAAATGGGAATAATTTTCAACGGATAGCTCTTTGCCCAAAAATTCTTTTTACACCAAAATATATATATATATATATATATATATATATGTGTATATATATATATATGTGTATGTAAGTATGTATATGTATATATTATCAAGGTTCAAAAATTGGATAGAATTGAAATGATTGGTGGATTTCAAAATGATAACTCAATAATTGAATGATATTTATAAAAAATAATGAAATTTTGAATGATAAGAGTCGGAAATTGGGACAAATCAAAATTTTAAAGGAAATAAATTAAAGAATTGACGAAATACATTATAACTCAATAATTAAAATTAGATTTTGAGAACAAACGATATAAAACGAGTAATGGACGTGTCAATATAATTGTCCATTCAAAACTAGTTATGTGGTGAATTGCACTGTTCACGTTGGAATAAGCTGAAAGTCGGTGCACGATAAAGCCAAACGCGTGACTATTGTTTGTCTAAATGAGTCGTTTTATGTGGGACCCATTTTTAACTGTCGGCTACGAGGATATTTATCCAATTATGTAATTTTTATCCGACCAATTTTTTTTTCTTTTTTTCTATTTACGCCCAATTTTTGGTTGCTTTAATGATTTATGATCAAATTATATCAATTTTCACCAAATTTTCAATTTCATTATTCTAAATTTAAATAATTATTACCATTTTTATCTGATAATAATAATAAAAATCTATATAAAATTACTAATTTTAAATGACAAATTTTAATAATTATTTGTATTATATCATTTAGTACGTAAAAGTCACGCGCCAAAGTGGGGAGAAATAGGGGTGCAATGATTCAATGAACCGATTAACAACTAGATCGGAAGTAACTTTCACTAATCATTGGACGCCACGTGGAAAGTTCACTTCAAACCTCGGGCCCACCCTTACACCAACTTAATGCCACGTCACTTCACATAAAGCCGTATTTAATTCCAATTGGTTGGTATTTAAAATAATTTAATGCAATAAAAAACCACTCTCGATTTTAATCAACTAAAAAAAAAACATAAAATTATGAATATTGAAAATATTATTTGCTAATATTTCCAAAATAAATGGATTTTTTACCTAATGGATAAGGCCATGTCCATCGAAGTCTTTACGGTCAAAATCGATGGCCCGTTTTAAAAAATATCAAAAAGGAAAAACTTTCTAATTCGGAATAAAAAAGGAAATTAAATAGGAAAGAATTAGAAAATATGACACTGAAGTTTTATAGTGGTTCGGTCAAACTCGACCTCCTCCATTCTCCAAGTGTCTCTTGGAAATCTGAATAAAAAATTTTCTCGACTCTTTCTACGGATTAGAGCCCAACTGTTATACTGCTCTTTTTACGAGTTCAACAGCAAACTCAATCCTTTTTACGGTGTAGGATCAACCCAGTACAAGTATTTGAATTTTGTAGGAACACACCACAATTCTCTAAAAGAATATATTTACAATGTGAACACTTACAATTATTTCCTTGCAATATAATAAAAATTCTATCAATAATAAAATTACTAAAACAAAAATCTCTCTCAATAACTTATGTATTAAAAATATGGAGAAGTTGATGAATTTAAATAGGGAAAAAGCGAGTAGAAATTAATATTAACCATTATATTGAATGAAACGATAAATGAAATGTGGAAATTAAAAATAAATAATAAGAAAAATTTTCAAATTTATTTTAATTAATTTTTAAATATAATAATATAATAATAATAAAAAGTAACCAGAGTAACCGTTAAATTAAATTTTTAAAATTTATTATAAATATAATTTTATGTGAGTTTCAAAATATAATAATATAATAATAATAATAATGTGAGTAACGGTTACTTTATTTAAAAAAAATTCCACTTATTCTCCCAAAATTATGAGTGTCATACTTTGATTTGTCCATCATTTTGATTCAACTGTCACATCATCACATTAGGTATGTTGTCTGGAAGGTAATTTTTTCGTTTTAGCTCTCATTTGAGTGATTGAAAAGTCGTTAAAATCGTTATTCCCAATTTTATACTGTAAACCCTTCAAAATACTTACCATTGTTCATAATTAAGAGTAGGTTTATTATCGTAAAAAATTAATTAAAATGAGATTAAGGGCCAAAAAGCCAATATTAACGTGTAATATATATACACATATACTAAACATATTCACCATGTGATTAAGAGCTTAGTATAATAAACATATATGAATTACATAATTTAAATTACAACAAACGTGAATGCATGCATAGGATGTGAGCATGTTAGAAATTTATGATTAGTATGCATGATGTATGACTCTAGTTTATGCTTTGAACTGGTTCTAACATGTGATGCGTATCAGTTTGCTTAGTCTACTAATTCCAACAAAACCATTGTTACAAGGAATCATTACGAGGGAAGTAAAATTTGGATTAGTTTGTTGATGGAATATATCAAGATAAGACACTTGTTCGAGATTCAAATCACTCTACAAGCATGATCGAATTAAGCTTGAATGATTCTATGCAACATAAACTATATGCTAAAAGAAAGCATAAATGATTTGTTTATTGTATTTCCCGAGTCCATTTTACAAATATAACATACATGTTTCTATATAACTTTAAAATAGAGTTATAATTTTCGTACTTTATGACCATAATTATGACGAGCAAGTAACGTAACCTTAGAGTAAATAAGTCTTAAATGCATTAAAGAAACACCATAACTCTATATTATCATCCACTCAAAATTTGTAACATCTAAGAATAAATAAAGTTCATTATTCTTTAATATGACATGAATTGCAACAAGTTGTGATAATTTGAACAACATTTTCTTCACATATTCCTTAAAGTTTATATTGTATGATCGATGTCTTGGTTCATATAACCCTAATTGACATATTGTGTGCTAAGTCAGAGATAATGAGTATTGTTAGCAGTCTGGTTGGTGCTACTTCAATCCGCTAGGGAGTTTAGTAGACGAATTCTATTTGACTGAAAGTGAGTCTTACGACGAGTTTGAAATTTATAGTAAGCATAAATAGAGCTAACAAATAAAGATTAAGGTTGATTAAAATACCTTAAGATCGATAGAGATGCCTTGACATCCAAGATTATTGAGAATTAACTAACAGCCTAAAGGACAAGGGAATGATTAGGTCGAGGTCCCGATCCAGACCAAAGACCTATAAATAACGTGTTTTAAATTAAACTTATAATCTATTGGAAATGTAACGACCCTAGTTTTCTACTGATATAGAGTCGCTAGCATATGCGTGACATAATTTATTTATGCGGAAACATTCATTTAAAACGACTTCATAAAACGATGTCATGGACTTATACATTTACGAAAGGATCTTAAAACAACACGAGGAAAATATTCAAAGTAAATTAAAATAAAACTAAGAAAAATAATAAACTAGTAATGTCTTATACTAACTTAAAATGTACGAAAATAAGGTAACTACCCTATGCAGGTTTCATGGTCTTCAATGCAGTGCTGCCATCAACCACAAGGGTGTCTTGTCTTCACAAAAAAAATATAAAAGTAGCACATGACTTGAGTATTTTAAGAAATAATGAGTAATTAACTCCACTATTGTAGTCGCAAATACATTCAACGTGAATAGGGACCTATCATTTAAAACCATGATCTCTTGAGTAGCCTTCTATCCTTTAGTTGATCGGGAGCGACTAAGAATTTTTTTTAATGATTCTTTTTATTTTAAATTCATCACTTTTTCTCGAATAAATAATTTTAAATACCAAATTTTTTCAAAAAGGTGTCCAAAGCAGGCGGGTGAGTATTCTTGATTATTTTAGGATTTCTTTGACACCTAAAACAATGGACACAAAATTAGAAAATTAGTTTATTAGATTTTTAACAAGAGGAAGATTTTGTTCTAAGCTCTAACTTATTTATTACATTTTTATATCACAATTTAGTGATGTCATGCATGAGTAAATCTCTTCGATGCAAGTATAATATTTTTATAATGTATTTTTATTTTTTTATGCATAATTTGTTTGAAAAATATTTTTATACTATTTTTTATTTTTGTTATACCCATTCTCCTTATTTTATTGTTTTTTAATTTTATGATTAATTCTTAAATTACTCTAAAGAATTAAGAAGTGTCTATATTTAGTTGTTTTTAGTTATATGACTGAACTATGTTAGGATGTTACAATCTTTTGTTGTTGACGGAAGACAAAGAATTTGTGTTTTAATGATTATAGATTGATTTGAGTTTGATTGTGAACTAATATTTTACTTCAAGATTGTATTAAATTATGGATAAAATAAAGTTTTTAAAAAAGTTAATTTTTTTTTAATAACCTAACAACCCAACCCGAAAATAGAGGGTTGGGTTGTGAAAATTTTGAGTTGGGTTGTGTTACTAATCCAACCAACAGGAATTTTTGGGTTGGATCGAGAACTTCCCTCAACCCCATCCAATCCAACCCATGTGCATCCTTAGCCTTTCTTGCTTGCATGGGTATAACATTACTTTCAACATCTTTCAAATTCTCTTTCTAAAATCTCTCTCCTCCCTTTTTAAAAAGTTCTTGAAGTGGGGCTAAAGGGAGAGTGAATGTCATACAATTGCTTGCAAACGTCTCGAGAAAGTGCGACTGCGAAAGTTGGTCTCAGAACCAAGTCGGCTCCAAAAGTGATATAGTAAACATGTTTGTGACCAAATAGTTAAATAAGTCTCACGTCGACCGACTAGTCAACATTGAAGAACAGATGCAATACATACAAGAAGTCCTTGACAATGTTCGGTACTTGGACGAGCACATGAAAGAGCTTGTCTAACATGATTGACTTAGTAAGATGCCGCTTGGGTGGGTTGCCCATCCAAGAACTGGTGTAGAGGGTTAACAACCTAGAAGAGAAAGCAACAAGGGTTGGTGGCTTCAAACAAGAAGATAGCTTGATGGACTCTATTGCCTAAAGAGAGGAGCGTGCTGATGGCTTGGACAACTCCTAGAAAGTGATTGTTCAAATGATTGAAGACATGAGAGCGGTTGTCGAATGGTCAGGAGAAAAATGTCAGACTTGAGCGTCAAACTAAACCTCATCATAAGTGCGGTGGAGAACCAAGTTCCTATAGGGGAGAGAATCCTTTCGTGGGGTTTGAGATGACAAGACCTTAATAAACTTTCACCTTTGACCTCAAATAATACTTTTGGGAAACCAACATTGTAACCGAGGAGGCAAAGGTCACATTAACCACCATACATCTAGTTGAGGATGCAAAATTTTGGTGGAGGTCGAGATATATGGATAGACACTTGGGAGATACTAAAGCATGAACTTTTATAATAATTATTTTAAAAGAAAATTGAAAATATTTCCTAGAAAAAAACTGGGAGAACTGAGACACACTAGGAATATTCGAGAATGCGTCAAGTAGTTTAGTGATAATAGACATCTGAAATATGTCCGAGAAGGAAAAAGGCTTCCACTTTGTAAACGGAATAAAGCCATAGGCAAAGTCCAAGTTATATGAACCAAGGGTACAAGATCTCTCCTCGACCTATACTGTGGCTAAACGGTTGTCCAACCTAAATAAAAAAACGATCTCGAGATGTATGGCGTAGCGAACCCTCCCCAAGTGGAGGCATTTGTAACAATTAGAGCCCAATTCACCAAGAATTGGGGAGGAGACCGACCGACAGTCCGAGGGAGAAATTAGAGAGCGTCCCAACAAAGGAGTGGAATCCTTTGACGAGGGCCCTAAAACCAAAACTACTTCAACTAGCCACCTCCTTCCTATTTCATATGCAAAGGAAACCATAAAGTATATGAGTACCCCAAGAGAGTAGCCCTCTAGGCCTACCAAGCCACATTAGAAACAGACTCAGAATCGAAGCCTGAGGTGGTGGAAGTTGAAGCATCATTGTCAGATAGCATAGACAACACTCGTATGGGGTTCTGAAATTTTTGTTCACCCTCAAAAGAAAGCGGGGGAGTCAAACAAGCCAATCGAAGGAGTCTCATGCATAAAGAGGTGTGGATTAACCATAAACTGGCTAAGAGCATGAGGGTTTACTCCATACCCACCCACAACTTTATATGACTGAGACCAAGACCAAATAATTGAACATAAATTGGCACCAGACTTAAGGAGGATGAAACTCGTCAACTCGATCATCCTACCTATTCTGGAAGTGACAAAGAGGATCGTTCTCAAGCTACAAACTTGGGGTGGACAGATAGATTTTTCGATTGTCAAAATGGACGATTTCGGCATCGTACTCAGAATTGAATTTTTATTTAAGCACAAATTTATTCCCATGCCTTTAGTCAAATATTTGGTCATAAGTGCTGTCTTTTGACTGATCAACTCACCACATATTTGGTCATAACGGCTGTCTTTTGACTGTCAGCTCACCACAGGTGAGAGTACGAATTCTTTGGAAGAAAAAAACTAGGAAGAGATCTTTGAAAAAGAAAAAAGAAAACGCAAGAGAACTAAAAGTTCAAAAGAAAATAACATAAAGAGCAAGAGAACGAAAGCCTTGTGTTTTGTTGTTGCTAAAATACGTTTCTCATCTAATTGCCGTATTTAAAACAAACCTATATTCTAAAAATGGCCGAAGTGGTCAACTAAACTTGAGTCACCTCCTTCTAAACATGCTCAAATGGCTAGCTAAAATGATGCACTCCACTTGAGGTGGATTTGAGGTGGATGCGTCAAATTGTCTTAACAAAAATTCAAGTAACTAATTTAAGGAAAGACGTGAATAAACTAAATAAAGAAAAATCACATGACTTTTATCTTGTGGTGAGACACCCGTCGCACAGCTTGTTCACGCCCTCGATTGCTGGTAAATCATACACCAGCTCCTCCTTGTGTAGTTTCTGTAGATCTGGAAAGCTCAGGTGCCCGTACCTTGTGTGCCACCTCCAAGCTGCTTCTTCAGTCTTGACTGAGAGGCTGACCGGCTGTTCTATCTCCAACTCCAGGATGTAGAGGCGGTTCGCCATGTGCTGAACTTGCTTAAGGTGCCGTCGTCAATCGTTGCAGATCTTGAGCAGCCCACGCTCGATGAAATTGTAGCAGCCAGCCTCATCGAATTGATCCAGGCTCACAAGGTTATCCTTGAGCCTCAGGATGAAGTAGGCGTTGGTCGTTCGCCTCCCTTGTCGACGAATAGGATGGTGTCGTGCCCTTCAATCTCGACGATGGAGCCATCGCCGAACTTCACCGTCCTGTGAATCCTCAAATCAAGCCTTGAGAATGTAGACCTGGCCCCAGTCATATGGTTTGTGGTCCCCGTGACGAGGACCCATCGCCGGTGTTCGCGCTGCTCGCCCCTTTAGTCGATCTGAGCTAACAATCGCTCCTCCTTTAGCTGAATCAGCTCCCCAGCTAGTGCCTTTGCCACGCCCAGCTGGAGCTCTTCATCGAGATTTATCGAACCCTCACCGATGATGCTTATTGGAGCAGCACCGTCGTCGATTGCTTCTATGGATTTAGAATTGGAATTGGGGAAGACGGATAACACCGATGCAGTCACCATGAAAAGTGTCGGCTCTTCCTCCTCGGATTGGACCACATGGGCCTCCTCCTTGTTCTTGGACTTGCTCCAATAATCCTTGCTTAGGTGGCCTTTCTTCCCGTAGTTCGAGCATTGGATTGGCCCGCCATCAGTCGACTCCTTCTTCTACTCCCCTTTTTTCCCGCGCGCTCGCCCACAAGGTTTCTACTTCTTCTTGCCGCCTTTCCCGCTGGAGGACCCGCCGCTCTCGCTGGAGTTGTCACGGAGCTTCAAGTGTGCAAGCCACTCCTCTTTAGTGAGGAGAAGATGACCTTATTTGCCAATAGCTGAAGCAACATTCTTCTTCCTTACTCGATGTTGAGCAATCTTCTGATCACTTCTTCCACCGTTAGGTCGTTCATGTCAAGCAATGTCTCGATTAAAATCACGACTTGCTTGAGGTGATCTGGGGCGACCTGCAGCATCTTCTTCACGATCTCCGTCTCGCTGATGCTCCCACCGAGAGTGGTGATGCTGTTGGCGAGTTCCGTGATCCACATGGAAAAATCATCGATGGATTCACCGTCCTTGAAGCAGATTTTTGAGAACTCCTTCCGTAGCTACTCGCTGTTGGACTCCCGCACTCGCTATACATGAACCTGGTGGGATTTGATCCCCTCCTAGGACGATTGCGCGATGTGCTTGGTGAAGAGAGACGTCAGCATCTTCGAAGGCATAGCCCATAGTATGGCGACGAACGCCAGTCGATCCTCTCGATACTCGACCGCTTCTCCTTCCTTCTACTCGACGACGTGCTACAACCCTTGTGCTTGCAGGTTGATGCGCATCAACAAAGCCCACTTCTTGTAGTTGGACCTCGTCGGCATCTAATACTGGACAGAGGCGGTCGTCTCCTTGATCACGCGTTCGGCGATGATTCGGCGTCCATCTTCCCGGCGTCAACCTCTTGGTGGCAATGATGGAGACGCCGGTGCTTGACCACAGCGAGAAGGAGTGTGTGAGTCTGTCTAGTATGGACCCCACTACGTGCGCATCTTCGTGTTTTGGTGCATCTTCTTCTACCTTGAACTGGACTTTGATACCACTTGCTGTCTTTTGACTGAACAGCTCGCCGCTTGTGAGAGCAAGAAGAAATCTTTGGAAAAAAAAACAGAAAGCGAAAGAGAACTAAAAGCTTGTAAGAAAGTAACAGATAAGAGAACGAAAGTCTTTTTTTTTTGTTGGTAAAATAATGTGGTCATATTTCTCTTTTGATTTGCAATATTTAAAACAAACATATATTCTAAAAATTGCGGAAGTGGCCAACTAAACTTGAGCCGCTCTGTTCGAAACATGACCCAAATGACCAGCTAAAATTATGCTACTTTGCTTGACGAGGATGTGTCAAATTGTCTAACAAAAATTCAACTAACTCCTTGAAAAAAAAGATGTGAATAAACTAAACATAGAAAAATCACATAGCTTTTATTGAAAAATAACATGATTTTGTCCCACCATTGTCCAAACAAGTATTAAACAACTAGACAAAGCTCATTTAAAATGAACCCATCTTCATGGCCATTCCTGTATTTGAAACTAAGGGTTCAATGGTGTTGTCTCTCAGCTAGAGCCTCTGCGATATGTGAGAATGAGAATGACGAATAGAAGTGATAAATGAATGGAGTCTGAGTTTTCTTTCTTTTTTTTTTTTTTTTTTTTTTTTTTTTTGCTTAAAACCGTGCAACTTTTCTCATTTTTATAGCAGTAATTAGAGACACAACAAAAATTTAGGCATGACCGAGGTGGCCAGCTGAAATCAAGGCACTACATTGGACGTGGCAGTAATTAGAGAGACAACAAAAAATTAGGCATGACCAAAGTGGCCAGCTGAAATCAAGCCACTACATTAGACGTAGCCGAACTCTACGCCAGTTTATCTAACAGTCAACGGTCATGGTAACAATCGATGGTTTATCTAACAATCTCCTCCTAAAACCCCTGATATATCTATATTATTGTTTGAACTCCGATTTTCGAGCAAAGTTCCTCAAATTTCACCCGCGCTAGAAACTTGGTGAAGATGTCTCCAAGATGTTCCTTTGTTCGGATGAAGTCAATCTTGATCATCCCCCGATCTGCACACTCCCGGATGTAAATAGAACCTGATATCTAAGTGCTTGCTCTGTTGTGCAAAATTGGGTTTTTGATTAGGGAGATCGTAGCTTTTTTGTCCACGTAAAGTATTTGTGGGTCACCTTCTCTTCAGATCAGCTCTTCCATCAGCCGCGCAAGCCAGACCCCTTGTGTGGTCGCCGTCGAAGTGGAGATGTACTCTGCTTTGCAAGAAGACAGAGCAACTACCTTCTGTTAAGTTTATTTCCAGCAGACCGCGCCGCCTGAGAGGAGGAAAATCATCCCATTTGTGTTGTTACAACCATCAATGTCACTATCACTATAGCCAACCAACTCAAGCTTATTCTTTCCTCTCTCTGCAGAGTTTCTCACACCCCAGCCTCTGGTTCCAGGCACATAGCGCAGATTGTGCTTGACAGCCACATGATGCTCCTCCTTAGGTGCTTCCATAAACCTACTCACGTATCCAACGAAATAGACGAGGTAAGGGCTTGTGTTTACCAGATAGCGCAGACTGTCGATGATGTTGCTATAATTAGTGGTGGCGACTACTGGCATAGTGCCAACCTTTCTTAGCTGGAACCGAGCTTCCATTCGTGTCCTTGTAGGGTTACTGTCTGCTAGCTCATTAGGGCCCCGTTAGCTTCTTCGCGTACGCACCTTCACAGATGGTGATGCCGACAGTACTTTGCTGCACTTTGATGTCGAGGTAGTAGCTGAGCGTGTCGAGATCGCTCATCTTGAAGGTCTTTTACATCTTCTTCTTGAATCTTCCAAGAACTTTCATGTCGCCTCCGGTGATTATGAGGTCGTCGACGTACACTCCCACAATTAGTCGTTGCTTTTTGTGGCCTCGCGTGTACATGCCATGCTCAAAGGCACATCGCTTGAACTTCAAGGACAATAGGATACTATCGAGCTTCGCGTTCCAGGCCCGTGGTGCTTGCCGAAGCCCGTAGAGTGCCTTGTGCAGGCGCAGTACCTTGTCAGGGTTATGTTGTCGAGGAAGCTAGGTGGTAGCCTCCTTCAGCTCTCTGTTGAAGAAAGCAGACTTCACGTCCATGTGGGTGGACCTCCCAGGAGTGAAATGCCGCGATCGCCAACAATAGGCGGACAGATTCCAACCTTGCCACCGGCGCGAACACTTCTTCGAAGTCCACCACTTGCTTCTGACGTAGCCTTTCGCCACCAGATGGGTCTTGTGCTTCACAACTTCTCTCTTTTTGTTACGCTTCAATTTGAACACCCATTTGAGCCCTATGACTCGATGTTCTAACGTCATGTCCTTCAAACTCCACATCTTGTTCTCAGTGATGGATGCCATCTCTTCTTACATTTGTTAGATAAAAGCTATGATTTTCTTATTTAGGTTATTCACAGTTTTCTTAAACTTAATTATTTTTTTTAGTTTTTGGATATATGAATTAATGCTCCACGTATAATGGAATAACTTATTTTTAGCTTGCCATTTGAGCTAACTTTAGGCGCAAGATTTGTTTGCCACCACGACTAATTTTAGGATAGGACGGTTATTTAAATAGGTCAATTGAATGAAAATAAAATCATCGGGTCTTCAGTGCATACTGTCTCTCTCTTTTGTTTTTCCGTTATTTTCTTCTTCCAAGAGTTTTCCTTCGACTTTTTCCTCCGGCTTTTTCCTTAACGATTTTCTCCTCAGTCAAAGCAACAAGTGGTATCAGAGCAAGGTTCGTTACATATCATTGTGGAGAAGCCAAGTTGAATAGCTCAATCGGTTAGAACGTTGTCCTAACAAAGCACAGGCCTGAGGTTCAAGTAGAAGAAAATGCAAAGCGCGAAAATACACGTATCATTTTGGGGTCGTCGAGCGAGTGATCAGGGAGACGACCGCCACCGTGCAAGTAACCCAATGCTGACGAGGTCCAACTACAACAACTGGGCCTGAGGTAGGAGAAAAGATTTGAGTACTAGGAGGAATCCGGGGGTTGGCGTTCACTGCCATGCTCTTACATCTCTCTCATTCAAGCACAAGCGGAGGTTGAATGTGGGAAGAAGATGCGCGAGTTTCTTTACACCGGACCAAGGCAGAGAATTCACCTCAGTGAAGCTTCGGTAAGTACTACGACAAGCTCGGTACAGCCGCACCTAACGATGCCCTACTCCCCCCAGCAGAACGGGGTGTGATGGAACGCCAAAATTAGACCATCATCGGAAAAGCAAGGTCATTGCTGATGACGGGCTGAACGATGCCCTACTCCCCCCAGCAGAACGGGGTGTGATGGAACGCCAAAATTAGACCATCATCATCGGAAAAGCAAGGTCATTGCTGATGACGGGCTGAACGATGCCCTACTCCCCCCAGCAGAACGGGGTGTGATGGAATGCCAAAATTAGACCATCATCGGAAAAGCAAGGTCATTGCTGATGACGGGCTGGATGCTCAGAGGCCTGGTTCAATATAAGAAGCCAGTGGTAACATCATCTCCGAGTGTTCGGCTGCGTCGAATACATGAAGCTCACGTGTCAAGCAACGTTGTCTTCGATGAGAGCACTTTTTGGCAGTGGAATGACGTAACCGAGGCCGACCACGTCATCGAGCTCATCGAGCCGGGAGAAGGAACTGCCGCCAGCAGCTGCTGCATCGGACACGCTTGCGCCAATCCCAACCACAACTCTGGTTGTACCTCTAGAACCAGTGGAGTTCGCAACACCACGTACTACGGATTCGACACTGGATGCCGAGCATGATGATGGTCTGATGGCCAAGTACCAGAGGATGGAAGCGTACAGGCTCTATGATCCTGTGGGGGCGGGGGGGCGAACTCACGTGTCGTGCGACGTTGTCTTCGACGACAACACCTTCTGGCCGTAGAATGACGTGACCGAGGCCGACCGAAATCCAAATCAATTCACGGTATAGTACCGTGTCATTGAGCTGGGAGAAGGAGAGCAGCATCAGGAATCGTCACTGCCGCTAGCACAGCTGCATCGAGCACGCTCGCGCCAACCCCAACCACAACTCCGGTTGTACCTCCTAAACTAGTGGAGTTCGCAACACCACGTACTGTGGATTTGACACTGGATGCCGAGCACAATGATGGTCTGATGACCAGGTACCAGAGGATGGAAGACCTACTGGGAAGAGGTGAACCACTTGGACTGGCGGTGCTTGAGCTCGAAGAAGAGGTGGCCGAACTGCATGCCATTAGCGCGGATAAATCGAACACCTTCGCCGAAGCAGAAAGAAAAAACTCATGCTGGCTGAAGGCAATGCAGAAAGAGATGGCGTCCATCACTGAGAACAAGACATGGAGTTTGGAGGACATGTCGTCGGGACACCGAGCCATAGGGCTCAAATGGGTCTTCAAACTGAAGCGTAACGAAAAGGAAAAAGTTGTGAAGCACAAGGCCTGTCTGGTTGCAAAGGGCTACGTCCAGAAGCAAGGAGTGAACTTCAAATAGGTATTCACGCCGGTGGCAAGGTTGGAATCTATCCGCCTATTGCTGGCGATCGCGGCCTATCATTCCTGGGAGGTCCACCACATGGACGTGAAGTCTGCTTTCATCAACGGAAGCTAAAGGAGACCATCTACGTCCGACAACCACCTGGTTTCCTAGACAACGACAACCCCGACAAGGTGCTGCCCCTACACAAGTTACTCTACGGGCATCAACATACACCACGAGCCTGGAACGCGAAGCTCAATATTACCCTTCTGTCGCTGAAGTTCAAGCACTGAGCCTCTAAGCATGACATGTACACGCACAGCCACGGCAAGCAGCAACTTATCATGGGAGTGTACGTCGACGACCTCATAATCACTGGAGGTGACATGGAAGTTCTTGGGAGATTCAAGAGGGAGATGTCGAAAAACTTCAAGATGAGCGATCTCGGTGTGCTCATCTACTACCTCAGCATCGAAGTGCAACAGAGTACTGCCGATATCACCATCTGTCAAGGTGCGTACGTAAAGAAGCTGCTGGACATGGCTGGGCTAGTGGACAGTAACCCTACAAGGACACTAATGGAGGCTCGGTTCCAGTTAAGGAAGGTCGGCACTACGACGACAGTCGACTCCACCAATTACCGAAACATTGTCGGGAGCCTGCGCTATCTGGTAAACACACGCCCTGACCTTGCATACTCTGTTGGATACGTGAGTAGGTTTATGGGTGTGAGATACTACACAGGGAGAGGAAAGGAGAAGCTTGATCTGTTCGACTACAGTGATAGTGACATGACCGGTGACGTTGATGATCGTAAGAGCACCAGCGGGATGATTTACTTCCTCAAAAGACAGCGTGATCTGCTGACAATCAATAAAACAAAAGGTAGTTGCTTTGTCTTCCTACGAAGTAGAATACATCGCTGCTTCGATGGTGGCAACACAGGGGGTTTAGCTTGCGCGACTGATGGAAGAACTCATCGGAAGAGAAGGTGATCCACCAATGCTATCCGTGGACAACAAAGCTACGATCTCCCTAATCAAAAATTCAGTTTTGCACGACCGGAACAAGCACATAGAAATCAGATTCCACTACATCCGAGAATGTGTAGATCGGGGGCTCATCAAGATTGATTTCATCCGAACAGAGGAACAGCTTGGACACATTTTCACCAAGTCCCTGGCGCGGGTAAAATTTGAGGAACTACACTCAAAGATCGTAGTTCAAATAATAAGGTAGATATACCACAACTTTTAGGAGGAGATTGTTTGATAAAAACTATGGTTTTCCCTATTTAGGTTATTCACACGTTTCCTTAAACTTAGTTAGTTGTTTTTTTTTCGTTTTTGAATATCTGAATTAATGCTCCACGTATAATGGAAGAACGTATTTTTAGCTAGCCATTTGGGCCAACTTTAGGCCAAGATTTGTTTCGCACTACGGCTAATTTTAGGATAGGATGGTTATTTAAATATGTCAACTGAATGAAAATAAAATCATTCGGTCTTCAGCGCATATTGTCTCTCTCCTTTGTTTTCTGTTATTTTCGTCTTCCAAGAGTTTTCCTTCGACTTTTTCCTCCAACTTTTTCCTCAACGATTTCCTCCTCAGTCAAAACAACAGCATTGCCTTCAGCCAGCACGAGTTCTTCTCTACTTTGGCGAAATAATTCGGTTCATTTGCACTGAGGGCATGCAGATCGACCACCTTTTCTTCGAGCTTGCACGCCGCTAGTCCCGTTGATTCACCTTCTCCTAGTAGGTCTTCAATCCTTTGGTACCTGGCCGCCAGACCATCATCGTGATCGGTATCCAGCGTTGAATCCATAGTACGTGGTGTTGCGAACTCCATTGGTGTAGGGGGCATAGCAGGAGTTGTGGTCGGTGTTGGCGTAGGCATGCACAGTGCAGTTGCTAACGGCAGTGATAGTACCCAGTGCTGCGCTCCTCCTTCTCCCGGCTAAGTGACGAGGTACTCCTCCGTGAATTGATCTATGTTCTGGTCCGCCTCGGTCACGTTGTTCCACCGCCAGAAGGTATTCTCGTCGAAGACGACGTCACGCGACACATGAGCTCGCCCCCCCCCCCTCCCGTAGGATAATAGTGCTTGTACGCTATGCTCCTGGGTTCATAGTCGATGAAGACGACCTTCGGCCCCCTGGAATCGAGCTTGGTGAGGTGGGGACGCGTGATATTCATATACGCGACGCAGCCAAACACTCAGAAATGATTTACCACAGGCTTCTTATTGTACCAGGCCTCATGTAGTGTCTTTCCGTCGAGGCTTCGCATTGACGACTAGTTGAGAAGGTAGACGGTCGTCATGACCGCCTCACCCCAGAGCCTCCTGGGCATCTCGGATGTCATTAGTAGTTATCTTACCATCTAGGCAATGGTCTCGTTTCGTCGTTCCACCACCCCGTTCTGCTAGGGGGAGTAGGGCCCCGTTAGGTGCCTCTACACGCTGAGCTCGATGCAATACTAAACAAAGCTCGTCGATGTGAATTCTCTACCTCGATACATGCATAGCACTCGCATTCGGCCTCCGCGCGCGCTTGAGTGTTTAAACGCCTCCACCGCTTCACTCTTCGCTTGCAGCAGGATCAGCCACATGAAGCGGCTCTTGTCATCGACCAGTAGGAAGAAAAGAGTCTTATCGTCTGGGGTCACCGACTTATAATTTATGAGCTCCAACAACCAGAGCCTCTGTGATCGGTGGGAATGGGAACAACAAACAAAAGTGATCAAGGAATGGAATCTGAGTTTTGATGGTGTTAATATAACACATGCGGAAGCAATTTGGATCTTAGACACTTTTAGAACATCAATTATAGTGTATAACTAGCATGTTCATAAGTATTAAAACTTAATTAGTTTAGATACTAACCTTTTGTAGTTCAAACTCCTTTTTCCTCACGAACCGGTTTCGAACCACCACTTGTGTCTTCTCCACTATCCTCCGACCTTAGAACGGGATTGTGGAATCCGGTGAGTGACTAAACTTGGGAGGGATTTTGTATATGTGAAGAGAGTGTTTGTGAGAGGTTTTTCTCAAGGTTTTCCACCAAGAAGAAGAAGACCTTCCATGTACCATGATCACTCTATTTAAAGAGTCATGTTTGCATGTTCATGCAAATTTGAGATCACCAAATTTTGACACTTAAAATTCCACTAAAATGTTTGGGATTATGTGGCAAGCATGCATGTTTGAGTTAACCAAATTTTGACACTCAAAATTCCACTCAAACTTGTGGGGTTTATTGGCAAACATGAAGTTTTTAACCAAATTTTTACACTTCAAAATTCCACTAACATGATTTTTTCATTAAATGAAGTTTCTTCATTTTAATTCAACAATTAATTTGAATAATGAATTTCAAATTAAAAGTAACATTAAATGATTAATTAAACTATTTAATTAATATTTAATATTAATTCAAATGCCAATCCCAATCAATTCCGACACATAATTGATTAAGATATTTAAATCTTATTTAAATATATCAGATTCTCTCCTTTTGTTTAATTCGTAAATAAAACAAAAATGCGGTTAAATATATCGTATATATGTAGCGCATATTCCCTAATTTGAATTCGAACACTTCGAACTCACTCGTCACACTGTTCTATGATTTAGTCTGATATGAGCTAGCAGAGGGACCTAATGGACCTATAGATCATGGGCTCCAACGATCCAAGATTAACCGGCTAAACTCATTAACCTTATTAACCAACATTCGTTAACTACTAGGACACTCCACTATAGCCTAGTAGTTGCACTCCCCTCACTATAGATATATTTCTGTCCATTTGATATAACCATGATTAGTAACTCGATCCTTCACAGGTTGTTCATAACTAGACTGGGTCAATTTACCGTTTTACCCCTAAAGTTACTTCTTGTTCCTTATGTCTCACTGATCCTCTAATGAACAATTGGTTTGTGGTTCAACCAGTAAACCGAATCCCTCTCAGGCCAATAAGAGGGTGGGGTCCCTTGTTCAAGACCTGGAGTCAGTGCTTAAGGGAACTACCTTTCTTCTATCCCTAAAAGTGGGTAGGAGTGAATTCCATCTTACACCCCACGTCTTCAGCCATTCACCCAGTCTTACCCCTGAAATGGGAGGTCTATTGAGTCGGCGAACTAGAGCCACTCTCACCCATGCAAATCTAAGGATAATTCCGAATAAACAGGAGTTCATGGTTAACTCAGGATTAAAACCGAGTTACCTTCATGCAAATCTAAGGATAATTTCGAATAAACAGGAGTTCATGGTTAACTCAGGATTAAAACCGAGTTACCTAGGTTATCGAATGAAAAGAAAATCAGTCTCAATAGTAAACGACATTATAAAGTGAGAGTGATTTTCTTCATGGTCCAATCTTATGCAATACTCATTGCATAGGACGCCCCCACTCACATGTCTCCACATGTACAATTTAGTGATCACATTGTTTATATCATATACAAAAGTGGGCCGCATCCATAGTGTCCCAGAATAAGGTACTCAGCCTTATCCTTATACTATAGATCATTTTGACTATATACTTAAACTTGATTCACTCTTATGTCTCTACATATAGTTCAAGTAATCATACTATAGCCAGAGTGTTCTTAGTTTATTGGATTTAGATTAATGATCGTAAAGTTCACTTTATTCAATAACAATCTTTACTGAATAAATAACAATAATAACTTTATTGAAAATAGAATATGTTTTTGTTTACAAACTATGAGTTTTAGGACATAAAACCCAACAGGTTTTTCCTTTTTTTTTTTTTTTTTTTTTGCTGCTTAAAATCTTGCAACTTTTCTCATTTTTATATCAGTAATTAAAGACACAACAACACTTTAAGCATGAACAAAGTGGCCAGCTGAAATCAAGTCACTCCATTGAACGTGGTCGAACTCTACGCCGGTTTATCTAATAGTCAACAGTCATGGCAACAACCGACGACTTATCTAAAAGACCACAGGTTTATCTGACGAACAGAACCAGTCCCCATGAAGATCCAACAAGTACTAGAAAAGTATGGCGAGGGATTGCCTAAAAATCTCCCAAAAACCTTACCTCGTTATATAGGTATAGAACATGAGATTGAGCTGCTGACAGGGGCAAAACCCCTAGCCAAAGTTGCATATTGAATGGCTTCACTAGAGTTAGTGGAGCTTCAAAAACAATCTGAAGAGTTACTCAGGTTGAACCTGCAAAAGCTCCCTACGGAGCCCCGATGTTGTTCGAGAAAAAGAAAGACAAAAGTCTCCATACATGCATAGACTATCGCGCCCTAAATAAGATTAGCATTCGCAACAAGTACTCCCTGCCCATCATTACGAACTTGTTCGACCAACTTCATGGCGTGAATTATTTCTCAAAAATTGACTTAAGGTCAAGATACTATTAAGTCTGAATAGTCAAAGGAGATGAACATAAACAAAATGTCACAAGATATGAGACTTTCAAATTTCTAGTCATTCCCATTAGATTTTGCCCTTGGGGGCATCCTATTACAAGATGGATACACCGTTGCATAGAAAGTCAGAAATTAAATGAGGTAGAAGGTACAACACCTCTGAAAAAGAAATATTGGCGGTGGTTCATTGCTTACGGGCTTTAAGGCAATTCCTGGTTAAGGCCAAATTTTTGGTCAAGACAGACAACTATTGCTTACATATTTTCTTGCCCTCTCTTTTCGGTGTTTTGGTATTTGGTGACATATTTCCAAGAGGTCTAATTCGTACCGTTGCTAATTGACCCAATTGAACTTCAACATTTTGTAAGGCTTTTTTTTTTTTTTTTACTTTGTATCACATCATTCTTGGCCATATATTTCTTCATTAGGCTCTCAAGAGATGTTCTTGATATTTGTTGAGCTTGGCTAGTTCCTTTCCCTTAGGTATTGGCTTGTTGAGGACCATATATCATTTGATTTTTTAATCTAAATCCTAGAGAGTAATTTGCCTTAGGTGGCATTTGTTGATTGTACAAGCTTTGTTCCTTTCCTGAGAAGTTTGGATGGTTTCTCCACCCTGGGTTGTAAGGTTTGAAAATGGGTTATTTTTCTGGTTGCCTTGACTAGCTTGATTCCGTATGTAAAAAAATTAAAGCTGAATCACTTGTCTGTCTTAATCGAATCGGGTTTGATAATACCCAGATTTTGCTCTTCCCTAGTTGGGTGTGAATATGCTCTAATGGTTATTTCTCTGTCATCTACTAAATGAATAGCATTAGCCGGGATTCTTACTAAATCAGCTAACAATGCATGATTTTCAAACTCATTCGGTTGGGCTCGAAGGTCTCCTTGTTGTATATTTTGTTCTATCATTATAAACATTTGCTCCCTAAACCTTCACCTAAAGTTTTTCTCTATTTGGAGGTCCAAAATAAATTTCAAACTCGTAGATGAGCTCATACACCAAATTTAACTTACTTGGATTCATTTTTGCTCCAACTCACTGTAATCTACGAGAAGTAAAGTAACAAAATTAGGTTCCCTTACAACGAGCCAAAAACTTGATTGCTTGTGAAGTTCAATACTAAAATGATGTAAAATTCACAAGAATAAGTGTAAGTATACACTATCACATGTAGCAAGTAATAGGTAAATTATCGATTCCACATGGAACCTATTTGTTCGTTACTCAGTTTTTGGTATCATTCAAATGTGTGTTGATGAGTTTAAATTATCTAAACGAAATTATTAAATAGATAAGTTGTTGAAGTTTGTGGTGGATTTTAGTTCCTTTCAAAAGATTCTCAAACCTTATTTCCATAATCGTTTTTTAATTTCTATTAACAAGGCTACCGAAGAATAATTATTCATAACCATTCAATTACCTTCCTGTATCCTTGGAATAGGACTAGAGTATTAAATAGAATTTTCTTGCTCTTTGATCAAGAGAGCAAGTGACCAACTAAAAAAACATGTAAATTACTAATAACAATTCTTCAGTAAACTAAAATCACACTATCAACATGATTTAACTACATAAAACTCTCCCGCCTTCCTTAAAAGGTTTAGCTCTCCGTGCAAACTGATTTAAAAAAGATCTGTTATTAGCCTGAAATTGATAGAATAAGAAAAAAGTGTAAATGATTAGAGAGTTATCAAGCTTTGTTATTAGACTTCAATGGAAGTTTCACTTCTTTGAGCTCTCTCGTCCACCTCTCTACCTTAATTTATCATTTTATTTTCAACAACGGTTGAATTAGGGTTCTTCTTCCTCATTCTCTCTCGTTTTTATAGCAACAAAACCCTCTACTGTATGTCTTTTCCGTTTTCCCCTTCGGTAGCTCTCTCCTTTTAGTAAATCTTTCCCTTTTATATTGCTTATCTCTTCCCATTTAGAGCTATAAATCGTCCACCTAGAAAGTTCCTAATTGGTTTGTCATTGACCCACGTGGCATGCCGATATGGATTATAATTTCCATGTCATCCCTAAAAAAATTTCTTTCCGAATTGCTTCATCATTAGAGGTCAATAATTTATATTGTCATCCCTGAATTTTTTTTATAGTAATTTACATGTTTGTTTAGTTGACCACTTTATATACATAGTTGTTCTCTGGTACGAAGGAAGAGAGAGCAATAAAATTCTCTTTAATATTCTAGTTTCATTTCAAGGATACTTAGAGTAGTTGACAGAAATTTCAAATTGATTATGGAAGTAATCATCATGCATGACCTCGGAGAGGGCTTGAAAATCTATTAAAATGAGCTAAAATCCCCGTATAGATTAATAACTAATATATTTAAACTCTCCGCCAAACTCACTTAATTTTCAACAAGAAAATTAACAAAAAAAAAAATAGGTTCTATGTGGAATCGATAATTTACTTATTACCTGCTACTTGTGACAGTCTATACTTACACTTATTCTTGTGAATTTCACACCATTTTACTATATACCTTCACGAGCGGTCATAGAGAGAACCTTTGGTGTTTGAACCCACCTACGGGTTTGGAATTTTCTGCTGATAAATTCTATGTTGCTTTATTTTCGGTTAGAATTTGGTGTATGAACCCACCTACAGGTTTGGAATTTATTTTGGATCCCAAAATGAGAGAACCTTTGCGCAAAGGTTAGAGCAAAAGTTGAGAATGGAAAAACAAAATATACAACTAGGAAACCTTGGAGCCCAACCAAATTAGAAGTTTGAAAATCCAATAGAGATAACTAATCTAGAGAGAATCCCTGCTAATGTTGTTCATTTAGCCGATGACAGAGAAAGAGCACCCAATTGTAGAACATCTAAATTCGTGCATTATCATACTCGTAAAGCCCATTATATTAAAGTGCTAAAAAACAATGGGCAATTTCATGGACTACCATCAGAAGATCCCACCTACATCTAAAGTGATTTTTTAGAGTTATTGACTCATCTCGATTCCAAAGAGTGGATCAAGACATGATTAGACTGAGTTTATTTTCTGATTTTTTGAGAGATGGTGCTAAATCATGGTTGAATACCTTAGCAACCAAAGCAATTGATTCTTGGAATAATCTAGCATAGAAATGTTTTATCAAGTATTTTCCACCCACTAGAAATGCATGGATCGAAAACGAAGTTGTTGCTTTTCAATAGTTTGAAGATGAAAGACTGAGTGAATCTAGGGAGAGATTCAAGAAGATGAGTGTCCTCACCATGAACTTCCCCATTGTATCCAAATGGAGACTTTCTACAATGGACTGAACATGGCTACCAAACAAGTGGTGGATGCTTCCACTAGAGGAGCTATCATATCAAAGACGTACAATGAAACTTATGAGATCTTAGAAAAAATAACATCTAACAATTTTCAGTGGGATGATGTGAGGAGAAATCCAGGAAAGAAGACCCGAGGAGTACTTGAAGTTGATGTTCTGACCTCTATCAATGCTTAATTAGCTTCGGTGACCAATATTCTAATTGAGATAAGACTCAATGACTATAACACCCGTCCAAGCTCAGCAAATGACATATGGTCCTCAACAAGCCAATACCCAAGGAAAAGAAACTAGTCCAGCTCATCAAATGTAAGGAACATCACTTGAGGGCCTAATGAAAGAATATATGTTCAAGAACGGTGTTGTAATACAGAGTCAGCAAGCATCTTTACAGAATCTGAAAGTTCAATCGGGCCAATTAGCTACCAAGTTAAGAAATAGACCTCTTGAAAAATCGTTAGCAAACACTGAAATACCAAAACGAGAGGGAAAGGAACAAAGTCAAGCTGCTCATAGCAAAAATTATGCAGAAGCAAAACCATCTCCTAAAATGCAAGTAGCAGCAACAAAGAAGAAAACAAAACATACATGTCAACACCTCCCTTTCTACAAAGAACAAAAAGAAAGAAAGAGGAAGCCCACTTCGAGAAGTTCATGGATATTATAAAGCAAATTCATATAAGCATATCACGAGCAAAGACCTTGAAGCAAATGTCAATATGCTCACTGAAAAACGAAGTTTGTAAAATTCAAGGTAGTGGCACTAAATGAAGAGTGTAATGAAATTCATAAAAAAAATAAGATCCCGCTAAAGGAAAAAGACTGAGGCTCATTCATCATAACAGTATCCATTGGAAGAAAGGAACTAGGAAGAACATTATGTGACTTGGGGGTGAACATCAACTTAATGCCTTTATCTATTTATAAGAAATCAGAAATTTGGTGAGATTAGACCGACTATGATCACCATCTAATAGCTAATAGGTCCATCACATATCTGAAAGGAAAAATTGGAGACATTTTAATTCAAGTGTATAAATTCATATTCCAATAGATTTTATCATTTTGGATTATGACTAAGACTATGATATACCAATTATCTTGGGAAGACCATTGTTAAAGACCGGGAGAACACTAGTACATGTCTACAAGAGAACCATCACATTAAGAACGGGTGACCAAAAAGCTAAATTTAATATCAATGACAGCCTCAAATATCCAACAGAGATAGAGGGTTGCTCAGCCATTTATGAGTTGACAGAGCAACTAGCAGAGCAACTAGCAGAAGAGGAATGAAATAATTGGGAATGTGAGCAAGAATAAGACAACATTTTTAGGAGAAGTCAGCAAAGCTTTTAAATCACTAGAATTGGAAGGAAAAAGTTTATCAATAAATTCATTTGTTGAGGAAGCACCACAGCTGGACTTGAAACCACCTTATAACTTGAAATATGCATATTTAGGTGACAAGGAGACGCTACCATCGTCATCTTAGCAACATTGTTATCAACCTAAGAGGATATGCCCTACAAACGTTAAAAAAGCACAAGGAAACAATAAGTTGGACATTGGTGGATAAAAAAGGAATTAAAGTGGCTAGAGTGTGTATGGATTATAGAAGACCTAACAAAGTGACATGCAAGGACCATTTTTCCTTATCATTCATTGATCAAATGCTTGATAGATTTGTTGGAAAGTTACATTACTACTTCTTAGATGGTTATTCGGGGTATAACCAAATTACAATGTAACGGCCCAAGTCTATCGCTAGCAGATATTGTTCTCTTTAGACTTTCCTTTTCGGGCTTCCCCTCAAAGCTTTAAAACGCGTCTGTTAGGGGAAGGTTTCCACACCCTCATAAAGGGTGTTTTGTTCTCCTCCCCAACCAATGTGGGACATCACACACAATTAGTCCAGAAGATCAAGAGAATACCACATTTACTTGCCCATATGAAATTCTTGCCTTTAGACGAATTTCCTTTGGGTTGTACAATACTCCAACAATATTTCAACGATGTATGATGATCATCTTTACAGATAGTAAAAACATTCATAGAGATGTTCGTGGATGACTTCTTAGTTTATGGAAAATCTTTTGAAACTTGTGTTGTGCAATTTTGGGAAAGAAGTTCGAAGAGAAAAATCTTGTACTGAATTGGGAAAAATGTCATTTCATGGTCAATGAAGAATAGTGTTAGGTCATCTCAAGAACAGAAATAGAAGTGAAAAGAACCAAGATAGAAGCTATTGAGAAATTTAATCTACCTACTCCTCAAAAAGGAATAAGAAGCTTTTTTAAGTCATCCAAGATTATCTAGGAGGTTTATTAAGAACTTCTCAAAGATTGCAAAATCCTTGTGAAATTTTTTGGAGGCAAATAGAAAATTTGTTTTTGATGAACAATGCATGACAACTTTCCAAGCATTAAAGACAACATTAACCACACTCCTAAGATGTCAACTCCAGATTGAAATTCACCATTTGAATTAATGTGTGATTCTAGTGATCATGTCACATTAAAGACGACATTAACCACACCCCTGAGATGTCAACCCCAGATTAAAATTCACCATTTGAATTAATGTGTGATTCTAGTGATCATGTCATTGGAGATGTCAACCCCAGATTGAAATTCACCATTTGAATTAATGTGTGATTCTAGTGATCATGTCATTGGGGAGATGTCAGGACAAAAGAAAATAAAGGTACTTTATCATATCTATTATGCAATCAAAACCTCTTAAATGAGGCACAAGTGAATTATATAGCAACTGAAAAAGAATGGCTTGTTTTAGTGTTTGGTAGTTGAGAAATTCAAGGCTTATTGTGAAAGTGCACAAACATGCAACAATCAAGCAACTAATGATGAAAGAGATAGAAATCTTAGACATTAAGGTAGCTAATAACCATGTAGCAAATCACCTATCTAGGAGGGAGAACATGGAGAAAAAAGTCGATAAAAAAAAATTTATGATGCATTACTTAATGAGCAACTGTTGAGCATAAGCAGCAGGGAAATAGAAGGTTCAAGGTACGCCGTCATAGCCAATATCTTAGCTTGACATCATACCTTCGAGAGCAAAGTTATCAACAAAAAAAAAAATAAAAAATAAAAATTCTTCCACGAAACCAAAAGTTATATTTGGGATTACCCTTTTCTTTTTAAGCATTATGGAGACGACATACTGAACAGATGCATTCTAGATAGCGAAATACCGATAATTCTTTAGCAGTGTCATGCATTTTCATATAGATGCCATTTTGGAGGACAAAAGACAACTGCTACAGTATTCCAATATGGTTTCTATTAGCCAAAATTGATTAGAGATGCTATAGAATTTTGCAAATGTTGTGATTAATACCAAAAAATAGAAAACATTAGTAAGAAAAATGAGATCATCTTTAATTTCATTTTAGAAGTAGAACTTTTTGATGTATGGGACATTGAATTTATGGGATCATTTCCTCCCTCACATGGAAATTTGTACATTCTACTAGCTATAGACTATGTTTTCCAGTGGGTGGAAGAAATAGTCTGCTCATCCAATGATGGGAGGATTGTAATTGAGTTTCTAAAAAGGAACATATTTGCTCGGTTTGGTGTGTCAAGGACATCAATCAGTGATGAAGGATCACATTTTGTAAACTGATTGATGAATAACCTTTTTAGAGAAATAAAACATAAAACATAGGATGACAACACCTTATCATTTGCAAATCAACGGACAAGTAGAGGTCTTCAACCGAGAAATAAAAAATATCCTGAAAAAAGTGGTAGAACCCAACAAGAGGTCTGGTCTGTGAAGCTTGATGATGCATTATGGACGTACATGACAACTTCCAAAATCCCTCTAGGGATGTCTCCTTACAAGCTAGTTTTCGCGAAAACACGTCATCTACCCCTAGAATTGGAGCATAAAACATTTTGAGCATTAAAGAAGTTAAATTCTGACTATGCTGTGGATGAAGACTTGGGGTGAATGTAATTAAATGAATTGGATGAATTTAGGCACGAAAAAGCCAAGATGTACAAAGAGAAAACAAAAAATTGGCATGACACTAAAATAAAGCACAAGAAGTTCCATAAGGACAGAGAGTGTTGCTATTCAATTCAAGGCTGAAATTTTTTCCGTGAAAAATTAAAATCAAGTCAGTCTAATTCTTTTATAGTTAAGTCACCCGTATGCCACAATAACAAGTATAAAACATGGAGATTAAGGGAGAGCTTTAAAGTGAATTGACCGAGACTCGATCATTATTTAGGTGGAGAAGTCAAAAAGGGCCTTGCCTCCTTGATTTGAACACCGGAAGTAAAACAAAAAAAAAGGCAAAAGGGAGCTGCACAAGAATAGTAAACATGTAACAAGACACGGGTAAACCAAATTAGTTTTTATTCTCTTTTTAGGATGCACTTACATAACTACTATTACTTCGGTTAGAATGGTAGTTATTTTAGTTATTATTTTTTTACTCTTTGTCGTGAATAACTCTCGTGCCTAAAGTGACCAACTTTCATGTTTCAATTAATGTGTACTTAGATGTATTTAGGAATGCTAAGTTTAGTCTATTAGGGAGGCTAATTTCATTTAGTTCATGCTTGATGTGATTGATGATAATAATTTTTTAAGTGCATGCTGCCATGTAAAATTTCTTCTTTATCTTCATATGCAGGCCATGGCCTTATTTTATTTAAGTGACACGAATCTTCTCATGCAACAACTTCCCATATATATACACATACACACACTCATGCAACAATCTTCCATATCTAGAAAAGGAATAGCAATCTATCTTGGCAGCACCTGAAATAAAAATTATTAGGATGGAGAGACCCATATATATATATATATGGCAGGTTATTGCATTGGAAGGTGGCAGAGAGATATATAAAAGGAATAAGAACCTATCATGATAGCACCCAAAGAAGAATTTTTAGGATGAAGACTTGATATATATATATATGGCAGGTTGTTGCATGAGAATGAGGCAAGGAGATCTTTTATATATATATAAAGAAATATCAACCAATCATGGCAGCCGCCAAAGAGAATTTTTAAGGATGGAGAGACTCAAATCTGTGGTAGAAGATTTGCTAGATTCCCCAAGGAAGGGAATCCATGTGGAAAAGAGAAATTGAGAGTGGGGAAAAATTGGACCCTCAATTGAAAATGACCCACAATCAAAATATGTCGAAACAAATAACTGAAGTGAAAGAACAACTTGAGCGGGGAGAACTTTTGAATAGAGAAACCTTAAATCCTTATATTTTTCAATTTTATTTATTGTTGTAAAAATAACATACATTCCATGAGTATTCATATAGAGAAAACACAACTGATCTCCTAAAACTTTCTCCTCAAGTTACTGGACTTTCTCCTCGCAACTACTCACCCTTCTTCTTAATAAAAACTAACATTTTTCTTAAACTTATTCAAATCAATAACTACTAAACAATATTATCCTAAAATTGCTCTAGGTTAATAACTTCGTTTCCTCAGTCAAGCTTATTAACTTACATTCTCCTCTGTAATTGCTCCTGTCGTAGAGCGAGTGATCAGTGAGATGACTGCCTGTGCAGTACTTGATGCTGATGAGGTCCAACTACAATGAGTGGGCCTTGTTGATGCGCATCAACCTACAGGCGCAAGGGTTGTGACACACCGTAAAGCCGGAGGAAGGAGAAATGATCGAGTACCAAGGAGGATCGGATTGGCTAGCGTTCGTTGCGATACTGCGCTCTGTGCCTCCAGAGATGTTGGTGTCTCTCTCCACCAAGCGCACCGCGCAATAAGCTTGGGAGGGGATCAAATCCGCTAGGTTGGTGTGCAGCTGAAGAAGATGCTGCTGGTCACCCCAGATCACCTCGAGCAAGTAGTGATTTCAATCAAGACATTACAATACGTGAACGACAAGGCTCATGTGGCCCAATCCGACGAGGAAGAGCCAGCACTTTTCATGGTGAGCGTATCGATCTTATCCGACGTCCCCAATTCTGATTCCAAATGCATGGAGGTAATCGATGATGGTGTAACTGCTCAGGTGAGCGTCGAACTCGAGGAGGATCGAGTTCACGGGACGGTGGCTCCATCGTCTAGAGATCGAAGGGTGCGGCACCATCCTATTCATCGGCAAAGGAGGCGAGCACTGCAAGCTTGACCAGCGTCTACTTCATCTTGAGGCTCAAGGTTAACCTTGTGAGCCTGGGTCAACTCAATGAGGCCGGCTACGTCATCTCCATCAAGCGCAGGCTACTCAAGATCTACGATGATCAACAACGACTTCTCACGCAAGTTCGGCGCACGACAAACCATCTTTACATCCTAGAGTTGGAGATAGTGCAACCGGTCAGCCTCTCGGTCAGGATCGAAAAAGTAGCTTGGAGGTGGCACTCAAGGTAGAGGCACCTCGACTTTCCTGCATTACAAAAACTACACAAGGAGGAGATAGTGCACGGTTTGCCAGCAATCAAAGACGTGAACACGTTGTGCGACGGGTGTCTCATCGCAAGCAGAGGCCCTCCCCCTTTTCGTCTAAGGCATCCTACTGCGCCAATGAGCCATTGGAGCTCGCGCATGATGATATCTGCGGGCCCATCAAGTCGGCGACCCCAAGCAGTAAGACCCTCTTCCTTCTGCTGGTCGATGACAAGAGCCGCTTCATGTAGTTGGTCCTGCTGCAAGCGAAGAGTGAGGTGGCAGAGGCGATTAAGCGCATTCAAGCATGCGCGGAGGCCGAATGCGGGAAGAAGGTACGAGTGTTACACACGGACCGAGGTAGAGAATTTCCCTCAGTGAGTTTCGATAAGTACTACGACGAGCTCAGCATGTAGCGGCTCCTAACGGTGTCCTACTCCCCTAGTAGAACGGGATGGTGGAGCACCAAAATCAGACCATCGTAGGGACGACAAGATCACTGCTGATGACGGCAGGGATGCCCGAGAGGTTATGGGGAGAGGCGGTCATGATGACCGTCTACCTCCTCAATCGATCGCAAACTCGAAGCCTCGACGGGAACATGCCACACAAGGCCTGGTACAACAAGAAGCCAGTGAAACATCATCTTCGAGTATTCGTCTACGTCGCATACATGAAGGTCACGCATCCCCACCTCACCAAGCTCAATCCCAGGGGGCTGAAGTTCGTCTTCATCGGCTATGAACCACGGAGCAAGGCGTACAGGCTCTCTATGATCCTGTGGGGGGGGGGGGGGGCGAGCTCACATGTCGCGCGATGTCGTCTTCGACTAGAACACCTTCTGGAGGTGGAACGACGTGACCAAGATAGACCAAAACCCAAATCAATTCACGGTGGAGTACCTCGTCACCGAGCTAGGACAAGGAGGATCGTAGCATCGGGCACTGTAACCGCTGCCAACAACTGCACTGGGCACGCCTACGCCAACACCAACCACAACTTTTGCTACGCCCCCTAAACCAGTGAAGTTCACAACACCACGTACTGCGGACTCAATGTTGGATGCCGATCACGATAATGGTCTGGCGGCTAGGTACCAGAGGATTGAAGACCTATTGGGAGGAGGTGAACCATCGGGACTGGTGGCGCGCGAGCTTGAAGAAGAAGTGGCTAAATTGCATGCCATAAGCGCGAATGAACCGAATTCCTACGTCGAAGCAGAAAGGAACTTGTGCTGGCTGTAGGCAATACAGGAAGAGATGACGTCCATCACTGAGAACAAGATGTGGAGTCTGGAGGACATGCCATCAGGACACTGAGCCATAGGGCACAAATGGGTGTTCAAACTAAAGCGGAACGAAAGAGGGAGAAGTTGTGAAGCACAAGGCCTGTCTAGTGGCGAAGGGCTACGTCCAGAAGCAAGGAGTGGACTTCGAAGAGATATTCGCGTCGTGGCAAGGTTGGAATCCGTCCACCTGTTGCTGGCAATCGTGGCACATCGCTCTTGGGAGGTCCACCACATGGACGTGAAGTCCACTTTCCTCAACAAAGAACTAAAGGAGACCGTCTACGTCTGACAACCATCGGCTTCCTGGACAACAACAACCCCGATAAGGTATTGCCCATGCATAAGGAACTCTACGAGCTTCGACACGCACCACGAGCTTTAAACGCGAAGCTTGTTAGTACCCTGTTGTCGTTGAAGTTCAAGCACTATACCTCTGAGCATGCATGTGCACGCACGGTCATGGTGAGCAGCAGATGATTGTGGGAGTGCACGTCAACAACCTCATAATCACTAGAGAGGACATGGAAGTTCTTGGAAGATTCAAAAGGGAGATGTTAAAGAACTTCATGATGAGCGATCTTGGCATGCTCAACTACTACCTCGGCATCGAAGTGCAACAGAGTACAGCCGGGGATCACCATCTGCCAAAGTGCGTGCGCGAAGAAACTGATGGACAAAGCTGGGCTAGCGGACAATAACCCTACAAGGACGCCAATGGAAGCCCGACTCCAGTTAAGGAATGCCAGCACTACGATGGCAATCAATGTCATCAATTACGTAGCATTGTCGGGAGCCTACGCTATCTGGTAAACACAAGCCCTAACCTTGTTTATTCCATTGAATACGTGAGTAGGTTTATGGAAGCACCTAGGGAGGAGCATCTTGTGGCTGTCAAGCGCATCCTGCGCTATGTGGTTGTAACCAGAGGTTGGGGTGTGAGATACTGTGCAGGGAGAGGAAATGAGAAGCTTGAGCTGGTCGGCTACAGTGATAGTGACATGGCCAGTGACGTTGATGATCGTAAGAGCACCAGCGAAATGATTTACTTCCTCTCAGACAACGCGATGTACTGGCAATCAACTAAACAAAAGGTAGTTGCTCTGTTCTCTTACGAAGCAAAGTACATCGCCGCTTTGACAGCGGCCACACAGGGGGTCTGGCTTGCGCGACTGGTGGAAGAACTCATCGGACGAGAAAGTGATCCACCAATGTTATACATTGACAACAAAGCTACGATCTCCCTGATCAAAAATTCAGTTTTGCACGATCGGAGCAAGCATACAGAAATCAGATTCCACTACATCCGAAAATGTGCAGATCGGGGGCTCATCAAGATTGATTTCATCTAAACAGAGAAACAGCTTGGAGACATCTTCAACAAATCTCTGGCGCGGGTGAAATTTGAAGAACTTCACTCAAAGATCGGAGTTCAAACAATAAGGTAGATATATACCACAGGTTTTAGAAGGAGATTGTTACATAAATCCCTATTTTAGGTTAGGAGTCATTCCTATCTTTTAGTTACTATTTTTTAGTTAAAGTCACACAAATTTAGTGGAATGTCGACGTGAGTGGAATGACTTTAATGGAGTTGACAGTCCTTTCCATTTTTAGGATATAATTTTTATTTAAATATCCCAATTGAATGAGAAACAAGATCATCGAGTCTTCAGCGCAGAATCTGAAATACTGTCTCTCTTGTGTTTTTCTGTTATTTTCTTCTTCCAACATTTTCCTTCCGCTTTTTTCCTCCATCAATGATTTACTCCGATTTGCTCAGTCAAAAACAACAGAACTCACTCTTCAAGGTCTACAGATTTGCTTCCTTGACACGTTCCACACCCACATGCATTGTTTGCAGCGTCTCCCATGCTGCATTTGCTGAGTCCTTCTCTACCAACATGAGAAGGACATCCTCTAGGACTATTTGGTAGATGGCGGCAAGAGTCATCCTATCCTTATGCTCCTCAACGTCACCATGCTCGATGGCTTCCCACACACCCTATGCCTGTAAGTTAACACGCATCTTTATCAACCATGATGCGTAGTTACTCTTCGTGAGTAAGGAATACTGGTGCACTACACTCCCCTCCTTTTCACTCGTTATTATGTCACATCTCCTCCGGCGACTTTGTATGGTGATGACATTTTTTTTTTTTTGGCATCCTAGCTCTGATACTAAATGTTTGAAATGACCCACGATCAAAATATGTCGAAACAAATAACTGAAGCGGAAGAACAACTTGAGGGGAGAGAGCTTTTGAAGAGAGAACCTTAAGCACTTATGCTTTTCAATTCTCTCTTTTTAAAAAATAAAAAATAAAAAAAAATAGCATACATCTCATCTCATGAGTATTTACAACCGAGAAAACTAACTCATCTCCTAAACTTTCTTCTAAAGTTTCTAAATTTTCTCTTCAAGTTAAGCAACTACGGACAATTCTTCCCAGTAAAGACAAACAATTTACCTAAACTTATTCAAATCAATAACTACTAAATAATTATTCTAAAATTGCTCTAGGTTAATAATTTTTTTTTTTTTTTTTTTTTTTTCTCAATCAAGCTTATTAATTCACAGCCTCGGACAAGCATAAAGTGGAAACACAGCACTAGGTGGCAGGGAGGCCGGCTACCATACCTTAAGCTACTTCCAAAAATGATCTCACACGTACATCAATAAACATGGAGAACCATGGATAGTTTTAGGGGTACTAAAATAATTATATCACCCTGTGTAAAATGAAATATATATATATATATCCAAACTTGAGACCACTCTATTCAACTTAAAGTTTGAACTCTCAATGCTAAAGAAAAAAAAAAGCAAACAAATTATCTCAATTGCTCGTTGTCAGCAATTTGCATCATCAATGGAGTTATCAAAATCGAAGGCAATGGGATGTAAAAAAAAAAAGAAGAAAAAAATTATTCTTATTGTTTAGGTGAGTTGCATCACAAATGTGACCATACTAAAAACTTCAAGATGCTAGTAAGAGAGTTAAGTGATTTGTGTCACAATTGCACCCCTTGGGACGTTTACAAGCGATTGTGTGACACTTACTCTCAACACCGAGTGAGTCAGCCAACTCGAAATAGTGTCGCCTATGGCCTGAAGATGTATGCTCAAACCTCTAGCCCCATTTGAGAAGAAAGCCTTTAGAAAATAGAGACAGAGAGATTATCAAAAAAGAGGTTGAAAGAAAGATTGAAAACAACGTTATATGGCTATAAACAAAGAAAGAAAGACCACAACTTAAATATCATATAACTTAGGGTAAAAGAATTGACGACTAGTCGAATCTCCCTATAGTATAGTTTGAGACATTTTAGGTCTACCAGGCGTAGACATGATTCTGCCGAAATTTTATACCACTTAATAAATACAAAAATGAGCTATACATCTTGAAAGAGATAAAAGAAAGCATTAAAGTGATACAAAGCAAATGGTTTGACATTCAACGGACATGCGGCCATGGGCAACACGCCTTAGACAAGCATGACCGTGACATCCTCTCCCACTTAATTGGTTGACGACCCCATCAATTATCTCACCTTTTCGAGCTCTTCTATCTGAAGTGTGGTTGACTTCAGATTGCCAACATTCTTAGCTAATTTCTGCCTTTAGGAGCCATTTCCACTTTACTAGGAATTCGTGCACATTTCGCCTGGGTAGCTGATATGACGAGTTCACTTGGTCAAGATCTATTCTACTTCTTTCTTGCTCGTGTCTTTCATTTTGACTGAGGGTCATGTCATTTAATTACATCGATGGTTGTCATCGTTTAGGTTGTATGGTTTCAAGCTACTTACATGGATGAAAAGGTGAATCTTCATCCATGTTGGTAGTTGAAGGCGACATGAATTTTTCCCAACTTTTTCTATGACTTAGACGAGCCCTTCGTATTTTTGCACACGTCTTTGGTCCTTACACCCTCGAAATCGAAACTGTTCTAGTCTCAACTTGATTTGTACTCTATCACCGACTTGAAACTCCAATGGCCTGCACTTTATATTTGTCCACTTCTTCATTCGTTGCGAAGCTTTCTCTAGGTAGGCATGTGCTACTGCGGAGGTTTGCTTCCATTCCTTGGTGAAGTTATAAGTCTATGGACTTTTCTCCGCATAAGGATGGTCAATGATATGGGGCATGAGTGGTTGTCTGCCACAAACTATTTTGAAGGGGATTTTCTCGTTGATGAGATTTGTTGACAATTGAAGCTAAACTAGGCAACATCGAGCACTGGACCTAGTTTTTTTGTTGCGCGTCGATAAAGTGACTTAAGAACTCTTCAAGCATGCTATTAAATCTTTCAGTTTTCTCTTCTATCTCGGAGTTGTAGCTTGAAGAGATGTTTAGGTTCGACCCCAATAACTTGAATAACTTAGTCCAGAAAGTTCTTGTAAATCTGTCGTCGCCATCAGTGATAATGCTCGCAGGAATGGCCCACAGTTTGACAATGTTCCTAAAGAATAGTTGGGTTCTCGTTTAAGATTAATACGACTTGGGAGTTGGGACGAATGTGACATACTTGAAAAACCTGCCCACGATTACTAATATGGACTAAAATTCTCCTACCTTGGGGAGGTAAGTGATATAGTCAAGGGATACACTCTCCCGTGGTTGAGAGGGGGCAGACAAGTCATGTCTTCATGATTTGTATTACATCGTTTCCGAGGTCGGGCCAATTGTATCACCTTTTAAGGATGACATAGGTTCGCTTCCACCCATTGTGGCCTGCCCACAAAGTTTCTTTGGTAAGGAGTAGGTTGTTCTCAATCAAAAACTTACAGGTCTTTCCCTCCTTAGCCAATTGCATGATGGGCAGGGCAACTAGGTCTTTGGCTAGATGTTCACTAATACTTTCTCGTATTGCCCCACTTAGCTTGCTTGTAAATGAGCTAGCATGCACAGGGCTGCATGCTCGCTCTTCTAACTCAAGGGATACGTAACCTAGTTTACTTTATCCAGCTTGTACTAATGAATCGATAGTCAAAGTCATTCCATTCCGGAGACTGTCCTCGATCAAAAGATCGTATTTGCAAATGCCTTTTATCTCATACTACTCTTTCGATACATAACCTAATGGGTGTAATCCAAAAAAAGATTCAAACGTGGGTGCTTAAATGGAAGCCAAATTCTACCATACATTCTTGCCAAGGACAATGGTCAAAGAAGTGGCATATTGAGTTTTTGTTCATCTTGACAGTAAACTTGGCCTCGAAGAAATTTTGCCTCCAGGCCCGGCATGCCTCTTTTCCGCTTCGTTTATCTTTCAACTTTCATAGACAATGGGGTGTCCATCTTGTAGGAGGATGCCCCCAAGGGCAAAGTCAAAGGCATCAGTCTCAACTTCGAAAGGTCAGGACACATTGAAAATTCTAAGTACTCGTCCTTCTATCGTGGCTCTCTTCAAGTCTTTGAATATTGATTAACACTTGGGTGTCCAATTCCATTTGTGATCCTTCCTCAGTAGTTCTATCCGAGGAATGGCTCGTTTTGAGAATCCTTCAACAAATTGTCAGTAGTCATTAGCTAATTCGAGGAAGGAACGTATCTTGGTTACTAAAGTGGGGACCTTCTTGTCCTTGATGACCTTGACTTTCTTATCTTCCATTCCAATTTGATACGCTTCAATGACGTACCCAAGAAAGTTAATGCATTCTGAGGTGAATAAGCATTTTTCTCTCTTTACATACCACTAGTTTTCCTTCCTTTTTTCAAAGACCAATTGTAAGTGAATTCGGTGTTCTTCCATGGTTGAATTATAAACCACGATGTCATCTACATCTACCACTTCAAATTGTCGAGGTATTTGTGAAAAACTTGGTTCATCAACATGCAGAACGTGGCTGGAGCATTGGTGAGACCGAATGACATGACAAGGAATTTGAAAGCATCGTATCACATGACATAGGTTGTCTTGGATTCATCACCTTCGACGATTCAAACTTGATAGTAGCTAGACCTGGAGTCGGTCGAATAGATCGGTGATGATGGATAGTGGGTATTTATTCCAGACGGTTATCTTATTCAAGGCGCGGTAGTCGATGCACAAGTGAAGGCTACCATCCTTCTTCTTTTGGAATTATATCATGGCTCCGCAGTGTGCTTTTGTAGGCCAAATGAACCCTACGATCAATAATTCATCAATTTATTTTCGTAAGTCTACAAGTTCGGGCGGCTTCATTCGGTACGCGTTCTCTATCGGTGGCTTAACTCCCGGCAGTAGCTCAATTCCATGATTTATACCTCTATGCAGAGGTAATGTCTTTGATAAAATCTTTGGCACGACATCGTGATATTTTTCCAATACCACTTGTATCCCAGTGGGTATTGGTTCCGACAAGTTCTCCCCATCTACTATGGGGATGGTCATGAAAGAGGGTTTGTTGTGAGCTAGACCCGTTTTCGTTGGAGGGCCGATATCATCTTTACCCCTTCAGGTTGCTTGATTTTCATTTGGACGTCTGCAGGATTGGTCCCTATGTTGACTAAGCATTTGTTCAAGGGCATAGGTTCAATATTATTTTTGAGTAAGAACTCCATTTTGAGTACTACATCAAAATCGTCCATCTTGACAATCACGAAGTAGATCTGACCACTCCATGTCCCCAGTTTAATGACAGTTCACTTAGCTACCCCTCGAATAGGTAAGGCTCCTAAGTTGACAGCTTTCATCTTTCCCAAGTCTCGATGCCAGTTGATGTTTAGTCGTTTAGCTTTGACTTTTGTCATAAAGTTTTGAGTGGCCCTAAACTCGACTATAATGTTCTTGGACGCTCAGCGGTTAACCCATGTCTCTACATACAAAGCTCTCTTTTGACTGACTCTTTTGACTCTCCTATTTTCTTTTGGAGTGCAATAAAAACTTGAGAGCCCCCGTACGGGAGTTGTCATTGCTCTCAGATGCGGTAGTCCCTATCTCGACATTTCTTTGTCCTCAAGATCGCTTGGAATGCCTGAAGGGTTGCCTTACCGGGGCACTCGTATGCTCTATAGGGTCCCCTTACATATGAAACAAGTCAAGGGAGGCCGATTGTATTGGTTCTAATGGGGTTCTCCCCATGAGTTCCCTTACCTTTGTTGGGAGGGTCTATGGTCTCCGGTTCCAGTGCCTGTTCTTTCACCCCGTTCTTAGGCGAGTTCGATTGGCAGTTCCTACTCCCTCTACTTTAGGAGGGTTGACTTCGTGGGACTCTTCCATGCATACATTGTGGGACTAAATCCCTAGCCTTTTGAGTATTATTCTTCTTTGACCATATTATGTAATAATTAAGATATTCTAGTAATAAAAAAAAAGGGAAAAAAAAGTAAATTTTTGAATCTTGAAAAGTAAAGGGCAAACATGTAATTAGAGACACCAAATGAGGGCAAAATGAAAACATAAAATTTCTCAATAAATTGAATTATTTATAGTGTTTATTAGATGGGTATATGATGTATTAAATTGAGCAATATGAAACAGAATCAATTAAATAATTAGCTTAATTACATAATTAATTAAATAATTAGCTTATTTACGTAATTAACTTAATAACTAGCTTAATCGAATATTCTATGAAACCCATTCGCTTTCCGTTGCCTTTTTGACTCGACCATGAATTCCTCTCTCTCTCTCTCTCTCTCGCTCGCACAATTCTCTTTATAATCCTTGATTTTGCTTTGGCGCTCTTTTTCACACTCACTCTAATCCAAATGGCACTTCAATCATCGCTGTTCCCATTTGCTTTTCTGGAAAAAACGACAAGAAATTTGTAGCGAACCTCCTTCTTTCTCCTCCAATTTTCCGCCCTTCGATCGTTGCATAAAACCCTGTCATAATCTCTAAAGCTCGCTTGGATTGCAACCTATTTCGTTTACTTCTTCTTTTTCCGTCGAGCTCTTGGGGATTTTGGGCTGAATTCTTTGCTGGTGAGTTGTTTTTTTTTTTATCTTGTGGATTGTTCTTTTTTGTGGGGTTTTCTTTGTTGGGTTTGTTTAATGCATTTGTTGTTTCATGTGGATTGTTGCGAAATTTGATGTAATTCATGGTTTTGTGATGATTGGATTTGGTTTCTTTATGGGGTTAGACATCATTTTCTGATTCTTTGTTGATAAGAAATGAGAAGGAACAGTATGGATCTCTTGTTGTTTTGTGTCCGATTTTTGACCAAATAGTTCAGTTTAATGCTCATCTTTCACTTTACAGTGGGGGGATTTTGTTCTCTTTCATACACATTCTGTGAGTTGTTGGGATTTGGATATCGTTTGGTGGGATTATTCATAGGCACTTTAGTTTATATGACCATTTTATTGTTCCTTTCACTCTGTTCTATTGTAATATCCTAGTCTCTGAGAATTGAAACAAGTAATTTTCAGAAAACTTACTAATGCAGATCATTTAGTTGTTTTTTTTTTTTTTTACTTTTTTGTGAAGTTGATTTGCTCGTGGTGTGCTTGTGTTGGGATCTATCTAGTATTGTAGTCAAGTCAAGGTGCTGCGTTGGGATTGCTTTGTAGTACACCGATCTTCGTCTTCAGTAAATGGGCTGCATTTTTTCTAAAGAAAACAAACAATTTCCAGGATATGAAGATCCTATAAGTCTTGCCTCACAAACAGCTTGTAAGTTGTGCTTTGTTTATGTTTTCTGAGTTCTGAGTTTCTAGATTTAATGACTAACTTTTGGACTATTTCTATTGAATCTATGCTCTCCCGATGCTTTCTAGCTATCGAGATATGTTCATGTCGGTCTGAATTTCTCTCATATATTATTCATGATTCTTCTTGTTCTTTATACTTGCTTCAACAGTTAGTGTCAGTGAAGTTGAAGCATTGTTTGAGCTGTACAAGAGCATCAGCAGTTCTATCATAGATGATGGTTTAATAAACAGGGTATTTGTTTCTGATATGACTTATCATTCCGGTGTTCGTGTTATCATCCCTCTCTTCATGTCTGTGCAAGAACTATTTGAACTCACATTGTTTTGGTTAAATAATGTGTACATGTATAGCAGTGAGGATAATGCCATTGATTTTGCTGGTTTAGTTGGATTAGTCAAACGTATGTGTTCTATGCAACAGTGATTTGAAGATGTTCTCTATAACGATCTTGTTCTATATGCAGGAAGAATTTCAGCTGGCCATTTTTAATAACAGAAAGAAGGAAAATCTGTTAGCAAATCGGGTAAATATATAAGCTTTTATCTTAAATTCCTTACCAAAAGCGTTAGCTTGTGAGATCCCACATCGGTTGGAGAGGAGAACGAAACATTCTTTATAAAGGTGTAGAAACCTCTCCCTAGCATACACGTTTTAAAAACCTTGAGGGGAAGCCCGAAAGGGAAAACTCGAAGAGGACAATATCTGCTAGCGGTGGGCTTGGGTTGTTAGAAATGGTATCAAAGCCAGACACCGAGCGATGTGCCAGCGACGAGGCTGAGCCCCGAAGGGGGGTGGGTTGTGAGATCCCACATCGATTGGGGAGGAGAAGGAATCATTATTTGTAAGGGTGTGGAAACCTTTCCCTCGTAGATGTGTTTTAAAAACCTTGAGGGGGAAACCGGAAAGGGAAAACTTAAAGAGGATAATATTTACTAGCGGTGGGTTTGATTTGTTACAAAGCGAGTCATGGGTTTTGACATTGCAATTCATTTTTAGTAATATTTTGGCAATGAATCTAACTTCTTCTGTTATTAATGACTCATGGTTCCATTTGATGGCTATATTTTCTCATAGCATATTTTAAGGTTGGATCCATTTTGTATGCAGCTCTTTGATCTATTTGATGTTCAGCAGCAAGGGTTCATTGATTTTGGTGACTTTGTAAGATCATTGAGTGTCTTTCATCCTAATGCTCCCGAGGAAGACAAGATTGAATGTAAGTATGCAGGATATGGCATAATATATACCTCACATGAATCATTCTATCTTGTGGCTTGACTGATGCTTGTTATTTATTTACCTTACAGTTTCGTTTAAGCTTTACGATTTGGATAACACGGGATTCATTGAGCGGCAAGAGGTAGGTTCTCTATGCCTCTGGTTGAATACGATCCATACGATGCATGGATTATTAGATACGTTCAAGGATGAGAAAAAGTTTTAAATGTCTCCATTATCTTTATTTTGATTCTGTTGAAACCCTGCCCAAAAATTTACATGCTACACGGTATTGGATGATATGGCACGCCATCGAAATCGGTAGATAAGCAACCGGGATGCTATGAATGGAAGATCTGTGCCTGTTTTTGTGGAAGAATTTTCATGGTTAACTCCACCAGAGCTTTTTGTTTGTTGACTTTGGTAGGTGAAGCAGATGCTAATTGCCCTTCTTTCTGAATCTGAGATGAAGCTGGCTGATGAGACAATAGAGATAATCCTTGATAAGGTCAGGTACCATAAAATTTCAGGATCATTAGTTGTTTGAGTTGTTTTCAGCAGATCATACTCTTCTATCAGTTATTGTTGAAAACCATTTTATTACCCAAAGAGTATGACCACGAGTATTGGTATTTTTTATGAGATCCCACATCGGTTGGAGAGGAGAACAAAGCATTCTTTACAAGAGTGTGGAAACCTCTCCCCAGCCATTTTAAAACCTTAAGTGGAAGCTTGAAAGGGAAAGCCCAAAGAGGACAATCTACTGGCGCTGGGTTTGGGCTGTTACAAATGGTATCAGAGCCAGGCACCAGGCAGTGTGCCAATGAGAATGGTGAGCCCTAAAGGGGGTGCCCACCAAGTGGTGTGCCAGTAAAGACGTTGTGTCTTGAAGGAGGGTGGATTGTGAGATCCCACATCAGTTGAAGAGGGGAACGAAACATTCTTTATAAGGGTGTGGAAACCTCTCCCCAGCAGACGTGTTTTAAAACCTTGAGGGAAAGGCCGAAAGGAAAAGTCCATAAAGGGAAATATCTGCTAACGGCGGGCTTGGACTGTTACATTTTTTTCCGGAATATGTAGCTACAATTTACAAAAATAAGCAAACTGGAAAGGACCCAATATCTGAATCATCATTTAGAAAGAAAGGAAGAAAGAAATATTCGGTTTGGCCCATGTCGAAGTTCCATTCAAGCACTCGATACTAAATTTCGTACGGTGTCGCTGTCAGCTTTTTATCTGATGGAATATTTTGTAGACATTCATGGAGGCTGATGTGAAGGAAGATGGGAAGATAGACAAGAGTGAATGGCAAAATTTTGTGTGCAAGAATCCATCATTATTGAAAGTGATGACGCTTCCATACTTGAGGTAAAGAAGAAAAGGCATAATATAAGCATAATACATGTTTGGTTAGGTTTCAAATTGTTGATCCTTTTGTTGTTTGTGGGGGACAGGGACATAACAACCACCTTCCCAAGTTTTGTGTTTAATTCTGAGGTGGATGACATTGCCTCGTAACAGAGGGAGCTAAGAAGCTGTTGCTGTTGCTGTTGTTGTTTTCTTTGAATGGAAGAAAACAGAACTGAGTTTTCTGATTCAACCCAATTATGAGACATTTTCCCTTTCCTTCCCCCACACATAATCAATAAGTTTTAGTGTAATTTCAGCAATGTTTGTTGCTCTCTTACACTCTGTTGAATAAGTTTAGGAAAATATATCGAGCGTTATGAGCGTTATAAGTCTTGTTTCGACTGAGCGTTGTCGAGTTAAAAGAAGACACCCTTATACTGATTCGTATGGAAAAGAAATGATGAGGTTGGTGAGAGGGGTAGGTGTGTGTTCGTACGAGAGAAGAACAATGGCGATACGATGAGGGTTTTTCTTTATTTCTTTTATTTTTTTTAAGGGCATGATGTCATCTTTTGAAGAGGTAATGTTGTCTTGTTGTAAACGATGTTGTCTCTTTAAGAGATGCGAGACATTGGTGCCTCTTCAAATGACAAATCTTATCTTAATCGATTCAAATATAGGATATTGTCTTAAAATAATTTAAGTATATCACTATTGTAAAACTAATATTAATAATAAAAATTTTAAAATGCTTATTTGTTAGTTTAAATATTTTATAATTTTTTCATAAAAAATTTATCGATATCGACATTATTTTGTTGAAACCTCGCCTTAGAAAATTTTATTTTTCTAAATTATTTTTATAATTAGACTAATTTCAAAGTTGGACTTTTTTTAGAATAAATTTTAAAATGGAAAGGATTAAAATGTAATTTAATATAAAAGTTTCTATTTTTGCATTACCATAAATTTTCATGTAAAAATTCATTAAGAAATTTATTATAGTTTGTGTTCATCCTATACAAAATTAATTGAATTAAAGAAAAAAAAAACATTGTTTGAGTTGTTTTTTAATATATAAATTTGTAAATTTTGACGTCATTATTATTATTATTTTGAAATAATGGGTTAAGCTTAATGGTAAGGTAAATTTTGATTTATTCAAAATTAATAAAATTTGAGAAATTTTATAGTCGATGCAATAAAATAATTAAGGTAAAAATTGTTAAGAGAAAATTCATTTTTTTTTAAGATAAACCGAACCGGAAACGGTTTTTGTTTTCTTATCTCAAACCACAATCAAAGTGGAACTTTAATCCGTGTAAGGGATACGGTAAGCGGGTTGCCAAACACACTCCGAATAGAAAATAGAAATACGTTATTTTCTTCGGACTCTATTATCACGTGCTGCTCACGTGTGTCATCCGCATTCTCATCACCGACTGAGCCGACCGAGGAACCTTTTTGTTTTTTTTTTTCACCGGGGAAGAGACGACGCCGAGAGAAAATGGAAGCAGCGGCGGCAAAAGGATTGAGTTGCGAAGCCATGGATTGCTTGTCGGAAAGGCTTTCGTTGAAGGATGGTCTTTACTTTCCTCGTGCGCTTCAATCCACTGCCACGAATCCGTCTCAGCGCAAGGCCATTCTGCTGGACCTCCTTTCTCGTGACGTCGCCGTCTTTCTAGGTTTCTCTCTCTCTCTCTCTCTCTCTCTCTCTCTCTCTCTCTCTCTCTCTCTCTCTCTCGCTCTCTCTCTCTCTATGAAACTTTGGATTTTTGCAATTTCTGGCGTGGATTTCTGTTGTATGTTTATTGTTAAGGAGCCCTAGCTTAATTGATCGAATTCGAAAGAAAAATTTTGAGAGACAAGAATGAGTAGTTCATGCTTATATTTTATATGATTCTTGTATTATCGGACGCGTCTTAGTGAGGAGATTTAATGGAAAGGTTCATAATGCTGAGTCCTATGGTTCAGTTTAGCTTCTAGGGTAATGAAGGAGAAGATGAAATTAGTTAACGAGAACAGTGTGCTATATAATTTACTTCGATTTTTTTTTGTTGTCATTTTTGTGAGCTGAAGAATGAAGTAATGAGTCCCAATTTCTTACCAATTGTAGGAAATATAACAATAATGAATTTTAACGTCTTTTTGTGTCTCTGAGTGTTCTACGGTTGAGAGGAAGGAACAAACTCTGGCGCATTACCACAACTGTTATATCTTTATGAAGTAATTTTCTTTTAGGTATTTTGAATCGTTATAAGCCGTGAAGAAGAAACAATTCAATATCTCTGATTTCCACACTTTTTGCTTCTGAAAGTGAAGGAAAAAGCATATTTGGGCATTTTTTGGAGTCTATTATTTGAAACTCTAGCAGAGAAATATCTTGGATTCGTAATATATAGAAATCTTTCTGGTAACTATTTTGATTTTGATCCTTGGATGCTGCCTCTCTCCATACAATTTAAATATTCTAATGTTTGTTGCTCCTCCAACTTTGATTGATGTAGAGCGATATGGGTCACAATTGACATCCAATGAGCTCCATGAGTTTGATAATCTTAAGGATGATTACGAGATCAATTGGCATTTAAAGCACCTTTGGAGTATAAAGAGTCCAACATCAGATGAACTACACTCTAGATCAGTTGTTGTGAAAAATAGGAGGAGGGCATATCTGAACAAACTGATATGTGATGGCCAGTACTTCTCGGAGGATGCAATGAGGGATAGACAGCCTTTTTTACATCATGAGTATGTAGGGAAATTTCAAGATCTAAGTGGTAGAGGTATGGCAAGACCAGGAGAGCGATGGTCTGAGACTCTGATGAGGAGATCAGAGGAAGCAATGTTGGTTGCTAAGATCAGAGGAGAGCAACGCAGATTAGGTGTCGCTGAAAGGGACTTGGTAGGTAATGATTTAAACCCAAAGGAAGAGGAAGAAGAAGAAGAAGAAGAAGAGGAGGAGGAAGATGAAGAAGAGGAGGAGAAGGAGGAAGTGGGGGAGGATGGGAAAGGTGACAAGGCTGCTAATGGAGCTCATTCCATGGAGGTAATTTCGTATCATCTTTTCTATTTTTTTCCTTCGATTTTTTGATAAATATTTTTTATGAATTGGTTTGATTAACATCTACGTCTTATTGGCTTGTTTAATATGTTTTTATACAAGTCTTCTTTGCATTCCTCCCGTTGATTATGACTTCTATAATAAAACTGAAATGGTGTCCTCTTTAGTTTCTGCCTTGTCCATTGTCCAACCTTTCTATTTAACTATTACAGAGGGTTTTAATGCTTGTATGTTCTTTTAGACGGTAATGTTTAGTATATCTGATCTTTGTGGTGGTGTACTAACCTCAAAAAATTATTTTATAACTATAAGCCTTCTCATAATTACTAATGATTGTAAGGCTCTCCTTTTGTACCTCCTTGAGAGAGTGTTATGTCTTCTTTTTTGTGATTAATAAACATCTTTGTTTCTTATCAAGAAAAAAGTATATCTGATCATTGTGGGTCGATCAGAATGACACATCTGAATATATTGTGATATGCAGGGATCGCTTGTCCATTATAGTCAGTTGTTTGATATGTGATGCTTTCACTCGTAGGTATCCACTGCCATGGATAATCAGCAAGAAAGGTCAGCAACAGACAATACTCAAGCTGCGGAGGGTGGGTCTAATCATGGAGCAACTTTATCTGAAGCAGATATGCAAGATCAGATGGACCAATTCACATACATCATGCATCAGAAGTTTTTGTTGGGAGAAGACAACGAGCATTTAGATTACTCAAAAATAGACAATGATGAGACCTTGGATGACCACTGGCTGAGGGAAGCCAATGATGATGCCGAGGAGAAATACTTCGATGAAGATTAGACGGGATGAAAGGTGCTGTTCCTTTCATCTGACTGTAAAGCTTTTATGTTAAATTGACACGTGTATGTAGGAGGCCCTTCCGGCCTCTTAGATTATATAACCTTAATCTGAGTGTAGAATTTGAAGACTTACTTGACTGCTTTTAAAATGATTAACTTTTAGGTGCACAAAGAAGGGTCTAAGTTTTTATTTGGTCCTTAAACTTCCAAAATATCCATATTTTAGTCCCTATTCTTTAGGTTTATTCCATTTTAATCCCTGAACTCTTAAAATATCTATTATAGTCCTAGAACTTTAATAAGATAATCATTTTAAAACGATTGGATAGTGTGGTTTCAAGTATGTGATAATGTTGATATGGACATTTTTTAGCCTCATTGAGTGGTTGATGCGAGTATTGGGCGGGTAGATATTATTAGATAACTGAATAATAACAAGGACTTATGTTTTGAAAGTTTAGAAGTTACAATAGTTGAGTGATGCCCTTTCTATTTATGTTCATACCTATCATGCTAAATACTGGAAAGCTCGGTTTGCATCAACTGAGTCTTTCAATAGCGACTTCTTTTACATGTCAAAACCACGTGTACTTGCTTAATCTCTTTTGCTATCTTTGGTTTATTTTTATTACGAACTCTCAGTTCTTATTCAGATCACGAAACTGGAAGAACTATAAGATGAAAGGCAAGGGGGGCGAACGGGATGATGGACAGGATCAACCGACTCTGCTGAGCGATGTGAAATCCCTGTTAAGAATGGAGAATGATATTTGTGCTGACTTTAATGGAAAGGGCAGGTTCCAGGAGCATGGGAATAATTTGTGCCAGCCTCCATGAGATATTCTTCCAGGTATTTCTTCGGCATTAACTTTGCAGTTGCATTAGCTTTGATTTCTCACAGAAGAAAAAAAAAAAAAATTGACTCGAATGGAGAAATTGGCTTCTTGGTATTGGCATCTGGCTCAACCGAAATCTTGTTGTTCTGCTCATGTTCTTTCTGTATTATGAATATTTTTACATCTTGAAACTTTGCCTCTGAATGTGTGAATATTAAGATAATTATATTGGCCTTTCAGGTAACTCTTAATCTAATCATCATCGTTGTTGCATACATTTGATATTTAGATTTTGTCTTCTTTAGTTTTATTATTGTCACTTTTTGGGTTTATTTATTTTGATTTTTGGACATCGAAATCCTTTTTGCAGATCAACAAAGATTTAAAAATTTGAGCTTTATTTTCAGTTTCTGAGTCACCTTATCATTTTTGGTTTTGATTTATAATTTGTAAGAATAGAACAACGTTTTTGATTTATTATTTCTGAAAAAACATAAAGTAAATTAGCTTGTATTCTTATTTAGAGTCGTTCTCTTGAGTAGAGATGTCCACAAGGCAAGGGCGGGGATGAGGAAGTCTTTTCCGTGTTTGTTTTGTCTCCTATTTCAACTTTCTTCCATGCAAAATTTTCCTAGGATAAATTTTTTCCATTTTAAATATATTTTTAAAAAATATATATGGGTTTCAAACAACTTTTTAGTGAATTATTTGCATTATCCTAATCAAAAATATAATATTACCAACCCAAATTTTAATATTCCAATATAGTTTTAACACTTTAATTTTAGCACTATATATATATAATTTTGTGCGTTAATTTTGATGCACGAGTAGATATGGGTACGTTTGTACATAAAAGTTTGAGGCAAGGCGTGATGGCGTGATAGGAATTTAGTTGGGGACAGGAGTGAGGAATCTCCATTCTCGACCCCATCTAGTGGAAATGGAGAAATGCACTTCCTCTCATTCTTATTTAGTTGGGGACAAAGCGAGGAATCTCCATTCTCAACTCCGTCTAGTGAAAATGGAGAAATGCATTTCCTCTCATTTTTTGTTTAAACAAGAATTCTTCGATGTTTGAAATGAAAGTTGGTGTGCATGATTACCAATCAAAATCATAAACCTAAAGTGAAGGCAAGCAAATAAGAGATAAAGAAAATTAATACAATCTTCTATAACCAAACATTAATTCATTACTCGCTCACTCATTGTTTATCTAAATCTTCCAAAAACACTCTAAAATTGACTTTTGTGTTCTTTTATTCACACCCATAAGATTAACATTTGTGAAACATTCCGATTCAGAAGTGGTCACTTCAAGATGATTTGCCATTCAGCTTTATTACCTAAGCATTACTTTTTTTTTTTTTTTTTGATGAAGGCGCTTTTATTCTTAGTTACTTACAATAAAAAAATAAAATAAAATAAACATATCAATTTTATTAAAAATATTTTTTAAAAAAATTAAACCGTACCATTTTTTTAATAAAAGAAATAGGGGTGAAAAGATAATCTAAACTCAAATCTTATCCTCTTATAGTTTAATAAGCCTTTCATAAAGAATTTTATATAAATATCACATACTTTCACAATTATCAATGTTGATGTTCGTATAGATTGAGAAAGAACAAATATATATGTAATGAAATTAGTTCTCTATTTATTCTATAATATATATATAATGAAAATAAATAGTATTCCATCTTAATTATTTTGTCAAGTTCAACTTAAAAATAAAAAATAAAAAATAAAAACTAAAAACTAAATTATTCTGAAATAAAATCCATACCATTTATTTATTCCAATATCTATGTATTAATCAATCAATAGATCAAACAAATAATTAGCATTAAAGAAAACAAAATCATTATGAAACACACACACAATATATATATGCTATTTAAGTTTATAGTGATAAATAAATTAAATAAAATAATAATATGGAAGCAAATTATGAACATTATAATTGATATTATAATGTAATGGGAGAAATGAAAATGATAAAATATCCTCAATAATAAAAGTACAACTAAATAAAAATAAATAAATTTCATTTTAATAAATAATAATAATAATAAATAGGATAAGGAGGAAGAAGATGAGATGACAAGGACAAATGGATAAGAATTTAAGTTTCCCTTTCCACTTCTATAATAATATCTATCTTTTTTTTTTTCGTTTTCTTTTCAAATATCTCTATAACCCTCATTGTTAAAACTACAAAAATAATTTTAAATTTTTTTAATTAAAATCATAAATCTTCCACCTTCACGTGCTTTTGTATCGGGATAATTATAAATTATGGATAAATAAAAAAAAAATAAAAAGCAATTTTTTTAACAACCCAACAATCGAGAAAGAGTTTGTTGTGAAAATTTTGGAGTTGGGTTGGGTCAAAAACGAATCTAAAAAAGAGATAATATTACGAAATATATATACTAAAAAAAATTATTAAATAATCGCGATAATTCAATTGTTGAAACCTAGGTTCGAACTCTGAAACTGACTCCATTTGTGATATAATATTTAAAAAATAAAAATAAAAAAGAAGCAAAAAGTGGAATGGCATTTTCGGTAAATACAAAGGAGGTCACTGTTCTTGCATCATCTGGTTTCGTCTTCTTCAGATACAAAATCAGCGATACCATTTCATCAAGATTGCAGAGCTTTTCTTGCAGTCTTTTTTGGGCAGTGTCATTCCCATAGAATCAACCAAAGAAAGAAGAACATCAAACGCAACCTGAGCCTTCGATTCTTGGAGAAACGGCCAACAAACAACAGAGATTATATACGTGTACCTCAACCATTTGCAGAATCATCCGTTTCTGAATTCAAGATTCCATCGTCCTGTCTCTGAGAATGTCGCTCTCGGAATCCGTTCATGTAGAACTCACTTTGATTGCCTCCTTCGTTCATGGCGTTTTCTAAGCTTCTTCCTGAATTCTATGAAGGGTCTGCTATGACTCAGGCGAGTTATTTGCTTTCGCGTTTTCCGTTTCTTATGTCATCGGCTTCGTTTTCTGTTCCTTTCGCAACTAAATCACTTGCTTCACAAATCTTCCGCCTTTTTCGTTGTCGCGAGTTGCTTCGAGTTCACTTGCGATTACTCATCCTCCTCTCTTTGCCTTTCATTTACTTCTTTTTCTCGAACCCTCGTCGTTCCGTTGTTCTCAAGTTGTTCGTCGTGTTTTTCTTCTCCATCGCCGCCTTGATTTTTCTCAATCTTGCAGTCCCGCGTCTCCCGTCTTCGATTCGTCTGTTTCTTGTTCGATCATCTCCAATTAACGCGTTCTCGTCTTCTGCTTCGACGAAGGCTGTTTCGAATGTTCGTTGGTCGATCGGATCGAAGCCTAAATCGGAGAAATGGAAGATGTCGGGTTCTTGGGTGAGAGTTAACAGTAATGGAGACATTTACGAGGGGGAATTTCACAAAGGGAGGTGCTCGGGGAGCGGGGTTTATCACTACCATATGAGTGGAAGGTATGAAGGTGATTGGATTGATGAGAAGTATGATGGATATGGGGTTGAGACATGGGCGAAAGGAAGTAGGTACCGTGGCCAGTACAGACAAGGGTTGAGGAATGGGATTGGGATTTACAGATTCTACACGGGGGATGTCTATGCTGGGGAGTGGTCTAACGGGCAGTGCCATGGCTGTGGAGTTTATACTTGCCAAGATGGGAGCCGTTATGTTGGGGAGTTCAAGTGGGGTGTCAAACATGGATTGGGTCACTACCATTTTAGGTAATTTTTCTTTTCAGGTTTTGAATTTTGATAGTCATTTGTGCTATTTTTTTTGTTGGATAATTTGTGTTTAGTTAATCTATGATCTTGTTGGATATCTGGATTTTGCTCATTTGGAGAGTTAGTTATCTCTATTTCTCCTATTTGATGATGGATTTTTGGTAGTGCCTTAGTTTTGTGATCATTATCAAAGTGTTTCTTGTTCATTGTTTATGAGTTTTATGTTTTGTTTTAGTGTTGTTATCATTATCAAAGTGGCTTGGTGTTGTTATCAAACTACATTCAAAGAAGAATTCAATAGAAAACTATGGTAGATCTTTTCCATCTAAGAAGTAAGAACTCCTTTGATATTCTACACTCACTAAGAAGTAGATCTTGTCGTAGTGTGAACTGTGATTTCATCTCTTGAAAAGGAAAATTCATTACTACCTTCTTATTTATGAGTCTTGTGACTTGGGTTTGTATTGTTTTCCTTCTTTTTTGGCTTAATTAGTGAATTACGTTCGAATCCAAACTTATTAGAAAACCATGGTAGAATTTTTTTTCCCCATCTAAGATGGACAAGGGAGCCAGAACGACGGCGACATACTTGACAATGTTGAGGCCAATGTAGTTGAGGACGACGGAGGAGACGAGTAGGGCAAGTCCATGTTCACTTGTCTTCATGTGAAGAATTTGCACCTGAAAGGTCAAGTTCATATTGTATTATTACTCGCTGGAGAGTTATCTCTTCTCTTTAGTTTGAAAATGGTGTTTGACTGTTTGGAATTGCTGAAGTGGTGGATATTACCATATTAGTCTCTTGACTTTGTGCTCAAGAGATAAGTTTAATAATATGTTCTCAGTAACCCATCAGCTGTGGTCGAAATGTATTAACAAATTCTATTTGAGAAGCCTCCAGTGGTTTATGCATATGATTTTTAAGAAAACTGAATTTACAAGGGGTTGATGTTTGTTATAATACTATCTCACAATGCAGAAATGGAGACACATATGCAGGAGAGTATTTTGCAGACAAGATGCATGGTTTTGGAGTTTATCGATTCGGCAATGGACATCGTTACGAGGGAGCTTGGCACGAAGGAAGCAAGCAAGGGCTTGGAATGTACACCTTTAGGAATGGAGAGACACAATCTGGTCATTGGCAAAATGGGATTCTTAATGCTACCGTTCTTGAAAATAGCCATCCAGGGTCTTCTTATGCTGTCAGCCATGCTAAGGTTCTCGCTGCAGTCCAGGTAAAGTTCTTATTATTTGTTTTAGCAACCTGAAGATTCTGTAGAACTAACTTCTATGATTGATAAACCGAGAGAAATTACAAGGGGCTAAAGAAGGATTTGGGAGCTCCCTCCCTAACCCCTCCGCACACTTGATAGACTAGTCAAAAGGATCTCTCTCTCTCTCACTCTCTCTCTCTTACGCTCCTCTATGTAAATGATGCTCAAGTTTCCAAATTAGCCGAGATAGTAACGAATGTTGGCCCGCACGAAACAGTAACTCATTCGACCTCTCATCCTTTCTTCCTAGTGTTTATGTTCTTAACCGAAGGTCTATCACATTCATTCTTTTCTTGGGGTTTTATTAGAGACTGACCTATAAATCGACTTCTTTTTTGTGAGTTGAAACTTTCATGTTACCAATTTTTGCACTGTCACGACGTCAAGCCCTGTTATTTTTTTCTCGCTGCGGATGAGCCATACACTTTGAAAGGGATAATCTATGTAGGAGTATAAACATGCATCACGTATTTATGGTCGAGCTTATGCATCACGTAGCTTTGGAAATTAGTCGAATTTAGTTGACTTAAGTGTAGTAGGTCTTAGGAGTTGCTGCCTTGTTAGATTTGAAGTTTATGCTACTCTTTTAAAAACATTCAAGCTACTAACATGATTTGTCCTTTTATATTCCGTTGGCATTTCAATGACTAGATATAGGGAGAAAAAAAACGCGATTCTTGATCAAAGTCGACAAATATATATATAGAACAATGATCTTAACCGAGTGGCATTCTGTGGAGCAGAAAGCAAGAGGTGCAGAGAAGAAAGCATTTGATGCGGGAAGGGTGGAGGAAAGAGTTAACAAAGCTGTAGCTGCTGCTAATAAAGCAGCAAACGCAGCAAGAGTAGCAGCTGTGAAGGCTGTCCAGAAACAAATGGATCAAAGAAACGAGCACCAACCCACCAATCTTAGTGGTCTGATTGTATAGGTTCAGGAGTCAGTGCACGATATTTTTCCAAAGGGGAAGAAGACACAAGGTGTTCATTTTTGTTCTGAATTCTTTACCCTCCTATGAGTTTTTTGACCATTGAAAGGTACCTGCCTGGAACTGCTCGCACCACCCTTGCAAAGCAGATAGGTTCATTTCCATGTCTGTTACTCTAAATGTAACAGGTATTGTACATAGAATGAGCTCAACTGTGGCTATAGTTGAGCTTTGATATTGATGTTACACACACTTGTGCCTCTTTTTTCTGGTCTCCTTTTTGTAATTACTTGTATATACACACAGTAAGTAGTAGATCAAGGATGGAACTGCCCTGCAAATTTGGTAATTTTTGTATAGTGAAAATCAGCCTGAGCTCTCTTTGGGCTTTTATGCCTTTCTTCTTCCACTCGTATGTTTCTAAACTTTCATTCTTTTGCAAGTTCTCTCCATTATATTCTTTCCTTTTATGTTCTAATAATTTTTTGCCAACTTTTTCTGTTTCGTCAAAGTTCAGGTAAGGTTCTCCTTTGCCGATTAAATATAACTTGTGCGGAAATTAAGTCATACACGTTGCCCATATGTGTATGTTCACTCGATTGCAACTCTAGTTGACATGCCTCCACTCTAGGCTAAGTCCTTCAACTCGACCTTGTCTTTGCTCCAGACCAAGTGTTTTAAATACAACGTCACATCTCATCTCATTGTTTTGATTCTCAACAACACAACTCACATTTCGTGATGTCATCCCAAGTCTCGAAAGGTTATCGAAGTTTTGATACTCACTTGGACAAAGTTATCAAGAATCTACTAATGAGTTGACTTTATATTGAGACACCTCAAACATCCATCCATTGAGTCCTATTGAAGAATGAACTCTCTCACATCCATGTTGAGTCATTTCTAGTTACAATATTAGAGAATGACCCAAAATACCAACATTCGGCTTAGGGGATTGGATGCAATATCGATATACTCGCATCGTTTGACACTCGCATCGTTTGACACTGTTCTTGAAAACTCATTTTTAAAGAAAGATGTCTTAAACATTCATTGAGTTTTAAAGAAAGATGTCTTAGACATTCATTTTGCAATGCTTGCTTACACCATAACTCATGCATATGCCATGAGTTAGCTCACTTAGACCCCAAAATCTTGTCTTGTGGAGCATGTCTAGCTTCCGTCGCCCAATTTGGTGAGTTTTTAAATTTCATATAGATGAATTTAATTCAAGAGTTGCATCAAATTAAATAAATAGATATATTTTTTTTCATATATATAAGATATTAAATATTAATTTGAACATATCCGTTTTCTCTACTAAATTGATCATTTTAATGTTATTAGCTATGAAAAAGAAGTCCGATAGACTAACATACTATAAGCTCTAATCATACAAATTAAATTAATTAATGAACTTATTCATTGTTTCTAAGTTACTGTACTATAGATCATGAGTTGCATTCTTACACACGTAGAATAAATGTTCTATTCACGAATTATTAATAGTTATATATTTTACCTCAAGTATTATTGATATACTAAGTACAATTTTGAAACATCTGTGCAAATTAAAAAAAAAAAAGATTTTCTAAATAAGGGACAAAATTGAGGGTTAATTTTTTCTTTTTGTTTTTTAGTCCTAGTTTTTAAGTTAAATTACAACTTTCGTTCATATGATTTCGAGATAATTAAATTTAATATTTCTTTAGAATTTGACAACTCGATTAGCTGAATACACAATATATATTCCACAATGACACATGAATAATAAATGATCTTTACTCAATCCGACCAAAATGTGACTTTCTACAATCATCATCATCCAGATTAGATTTGTAATTTAACCTAATATTTACTTGTAATTTCAAAACTAAAAATGGGAGCGCGTGGAGCTACGCGTTATGTGTAGCGCGATTGGTTCTTGAATCTCAAACAAAGCAAAACGACCACTCCAATTATTCATCGGCCCAAAACAACGGGACCGAAAAAAAATTCAAATTTTATTTTCTTAAAAAGAAATATATATAAAAAAAATCGAAACCTCTTCGCCTCTGTTTTCTTGAGAGACAAACTCCTCTCCATCTCCATCTCCCCCTCAGCCTCTTCTTCCCCTTCGCCTCTGTAAACCCAAAAACCTTCAACTCCTTACAAAAAAAAAAAAAAAAAAAAAAACTAGTAAAAAACCCCATTCTATATTATATTCTTTTCTAGATCTTAGAAGCCTATAGAAACAATAAAATTCAAGTTTTCTGTACTTTATTTGAAGGTTTTTGTGTTAATCACGAGGTGGAGCTGTTTTGTTTTTTGTGTGTTCAATTTCAAGGGGAAGAATCTGAAAGGATTTGGTTGTTGGGGGGTTTTTTTTAGATCGCCTTCTTCACCTGCATTGTTCAGATCTATCTGAATTCGGCTTAAGATTTTTTCTGGGTTTATTCGTATCTGTTTGTTTGAATCTGTTCATCGATTCTTCGAAGTTTTCGTTTCGTTTTTTCAATTGGGGTTTTGATTGAGATGATGAATGCATGAGAAATTGATGATCTGATTGAATTCATTTGTGATTTTTGATTCGCATTGGCATTTATTTGTTGGGGGATTTTCGCCATTGTCCCCGATCAATCGGATTCTGAGAATTTCACGAGGTGGGGGCTCAAGATCTCGAAGATCTTTGAATATTTTGGCACTTGTAATGATTGTAATGTGCCCTTATTTCTGAGAAGGACAAGAATCTGTGCATTTTGTTCGTTTGAGGGCTGAATTTGAATTGAAGATGGATGATAATTTATCTTCGATCAGCGAGGAGCTTGCTGATATCGAGGGGAAAATCAATGACATCTTTCGAGCTTTATCGTAAGAACTCATTGATTATTTATTTTTTTTTTTTCTCATCATTCCCCTGTTCCAAGAACAAGAACATTTTGTCTCATTGTTTTTATTTTCTTGAAATAGTGAGCTTGAACTTTGATTAACATCTTTTATGAGCTTAAAAACCTCTTGTTTTCCATTGTTCTTGTTATATCTACAGAAATGGGTTTCAGAAGTTGGAGAAGATCAAGGACACAAATAGGAAGAGTAGACAATTGGAAGAATTGACAGATAAGATGCGTGATTGTAAGAGGTATATCACTTCTGATTCTTTCTGTGATGTAAAGTTTCATTAGTGATAATCTTGATGATTTTAAGAATAATGCCTTATAATCTTTGTTTAAGAAAGTGACAATGGAAATGGATTGATATGATGTAAATATATGTACATTATAAACAATACTTGATTATACTATGGCGGAGAAGAGCGGACATGGGGATTTGGGTCAGGGTGCAGTGTAACTAAGAGAGTCATTCCATTTAGGACGAGCCCGTGTGGTTATGGGGTGGGCACGAGCGGTTTGGTGTTTGAGCCAATTGATTAGATGATGACGATTGAACTTATTAGATTAGTATTAGCCGCCTATCCCGAAAGAGAATTGATTTGTATATCTATCTTTGTCTTGTTCCTGTTGCTTTTGGTGAACATTTTCTGTTTGTTTCTTGTACAGGCTTATTAAAGAGTTTGACAGAGAAGTCAAGGATTTGGAAGGTGTGAATGACTCGAACACTAATAAAATGCTGAGTGAGAGAAAGCAGTCTATGGTGAGATGCTAACAGTGAATTTGTTGAACTGTTCCTTCTTAGTTCTGTTCTTGTAGTGCTTTGTTATTGAATATTATCTGTATCTTTGTGCAGATCAAAGAATTGAACTCATATGTTGCCCTTAAAAAGCAGTAAGATTCAATATCTATCATCAATGTATTTGGTTGCTTCTGATAACTTTGTTCTTTGTTTGAGAACTTATGTTCATTGTTTGTGTAACGACCCAACGTCCTCACTGGGATGTTGCTTGGTGTCCACTCCCCTTCGGGTCTCACCACCCGTTCTGGCTATGATACCATTTGTAACAGCCCAAACTCACTACTATCAGATATTGTCCTCTTTGGGCTTTACCTTTTCGCTTTCCTTTCAAAGTTTTTAAAATGCGTTTGTTAGGGGAGGTTTCCACACCCTTATAAAGAATGTTTCATTGGATTGTGAGATCCCATCTCGATTAAAGAGAGGACGCTGAACCCTAAAGGGGGTGGATTGTGAGATCTCAAGTTGGTTGGAGAGGAGAACGAAACATTTTTTATAAGGATGTGAAAACATCTCCCTAGTAGACATGTTTTAAAAACCTTGAGGGGAAGCCCGAAAAGGAAAGCCCAAAGAAGACAATATCTGTTAGCAGTGGACTTGAGCTGATATAGTGTGATTCCATTTCCTTTCCCTTATCCTCAATACAATTGAGAAGTATTTTCTTTGCTATGTGAGTTGACTTAATGAACGAATGTCGTAACATGTCGACATTGACATCTGGTTGTTGTTGTTGATGATGATACAGGCATGCAAGCAACCTTGGAAACAAGCGTATCGACCTTTTTGATGGTCCTGGTGAAAATTATGGGGAAGATAATGTGTTGCTAGCTTCAAGTATGCATATTTTGTTTTTGTTTTTGTTATTTAGTTCAGGATTTAAACAACTTTTGAATATAATTGCTGTAGTAACAACTTTGAATATGAGCTGAAGCCTGACATACTATGGTTGGCAAAAAAATGGATATCTTGGTCTGGATGTCTGTTGTTTCAGCTTCAATCTTAAATTTTTCCTAAACGATAGGTGGGTTCGACCAAAACCCGACATGCTTACAACGTTTAATATGAACTATGGCTATATACGTTATTGCAGACATGACAAACCAGCAATTGATTGATAGTGGAAACAGGATGATGGATGAGACTGATGAAGCAATTGAGAGGTCAAAGAAGGTTAGTTTGTCTTCAGAACAACAATCTTCTGCTTCTATTTGTTTATGTTAGTGTGAGATCTCATATCGGTCGGAGAGGAGAACGAAACATTCTTTATAAGGGTGTGGAAACCTCTCTCTAGCAGACGCGTTTCAAAAACCTTTAGAGAAGTCTAAAAGGGGAAGCCCAAAGAGGACAATATCTGCTATGATGGGTTTGAACTGTTACTGTTGGATTCGAAATCTTGTTAAGTTGTTATCCTTTGAAATAAAACGATACATGGTGGGTGTATGTATGGAATAGGTCGTGCAAGAGACGGTAAACGTGGGAACAGAGACAGCAGCAGCACTGAAGGCGCAGACGGAGCAAATGAGCAGGATAGTAAACGAACTCGACTCCATACATTTCTCACTGAAGAAAGCCTCGAAACTGGTGAAGGAACTCGGTCGACAAATAGCGACCGATAAATGTATAATGGCCCTCCTGTTCATCATTGTCATTGGTGTCATTGCCATCATCATTGTCAAGGTAGTACCCACCATTCCCTCTTTCTTCTTTTATGTATATATAGCTGAACAACTCTGGCTCTGTCTCCCTCAGCTGGTGAATCCAAATAACAAGGACATTCAGGACATCCCAGGGCTGGCACCGCCCGTCCAGACACAGAGTCGGAGACTGCTATGGAATTCCAGTTAAAAACCCGAGTTACGAAAGAGAATCATCATCCATATCTTGAAACTCGCTTACTCTTCTCGGATTGCTCTGATGGGCTGAATGATGGAAAGAAGGGAAGGGATTGGCCATTCTTCATTCAAACATAAGCAAAAGGAGGGGGGGACAGCTTAGCCAGGTTCTTTCATACACCTATCCAAATTCAAAATGATTACCCCTTTACTTCAAAGCTACAAACTGTATTCACTTTCACTGGGTCCTGTCCTGTCCTGTCCTGTCCTGTCCTGTCCTGTCCTGAGATTTTACTGATTTTTATGTCTGGAATAATCTTAATCACTCATATGTTGTTATGCAAGTATGTATTCATAGAAATGTTTATGAAAGAGTGAAGGTAGGATCTGCATATTATATGATTTTAAACTATGGAGATCTTATACATTTTTGTATGTCACATGCATTGGGATACTTATCTAGTATGTCACATGTAATGGTGGGTTCATGTGCACGTACTTGGACCGTGTGTAAAGAAGTACTACTAATCCAATCTAAATTTAGCCTGAACTTGAATGTAAAGTTCAAGACTATGAAATGTTTTTATGAAAGGATAAGTCCTTTCATGATTGCTTGTGTTTGCATTTCTTGACCTCAACAAAGTATTTTTTAAAATACTCAAATCTACTCTTACTTTTGAGGTAAAGATAAGACACGTTCGCATACATACTTTTTTTTAACGTTCTTGAAACCCTTCTTAAATAGAGAGGTCGAGTCCTCATGAACATCTACAACGCCTCCAACGTAAGTGTCATTGTTGGCTGCGTTGATGGCATCTCAGGGGTAGGCGCAAGTGCTTAGGAGACCTCACATGCTAGTCCCTTGTGCCTATTCTTCTTCGAGTATGTGTTGACCGCAACCCTCTTTTTGCCTTTCTTGGGCGCTTGCGCCTAAAGCATCTCCATTGCTACATCCCGAGGTTTACTTTGTTCAACCTCTAGAGTCTGTGCAGTGGTGTTATAAACTTTTAAACGTGCATGCACATAAAGAAAGTTCAGATTTAGTACCAATACGAAACACTACAATATAAAGTAAGATTCGAATTAATTTTTGGATCGAATATAGGAATCACTGTAAGGTAAAATAAGATTATAATTAATTTTTTAATCAAATATCTGAAGGAAATAACACTTGTTTAAGATTTAAATCACTCTACAAACAAAAACAAGATCGATCATGTCGAACTTGAATGATTCTAAACATGCAATCTAAACTACATTGAATTGCAAAGAAACTTAGTCATTGGTCGAAGGAACGCAATAAATAAACTTAAAATACATTAATGAAACATCATAAATCTAGATTATAAATCTAGATTTTAATCGTTCATCGTAAATTTGTAACCATCTAAAAATAAATGAAACTACATTTGATAACTTGAGTTCAACTTCAACTTAAATAGAACTTGATTTTATCTCGTGGTAAATTGAGTTTACAACTTCCGCCTCATCCAGTCCCAAAAATAGTCAAAATGGTAAAATGACCATTTTGCCCCTCGGTTGATTTTGACCAATATTTTTTAATTTTTTAATTATTTTATTTTATATTTTTTTTCTAGGTTTTTTTAAGGATCATTTCAAGCATTTTCTCTTTTCTGCATCTTTAAATTCAATCTCAAAAGTTTGTCTTAAAAGGAAGAATCGAGAAAATTAATTCTCGTCGGAGCTAAGGCATTGCACAAACTCAGGTGATAGCGTCCACACTTTTAGCAACCTTGTAAGCTCTCTTTAGTTTTCTTGGGTGTTGTGGAGGTTCACTAGGTTCTTATGTCGTCTTGGAGATTTAAATCTCAAACTCACATTTTCAGGCCACTCGAGACTAGCTCCAAGGAGCTAATCTAAATTTTTGGGAGCATTGTGGTCTTGACCACTAATCATTGCTCACAACCTTAACTAGTACCTTCTCCAAATTAGATAAAGAATTCTCGAAAATGCGCTCAATTGACTCAATATTAATGAGTCTAAAAAAGAAGGTCGAGCCTATAACAATAATGATTGGAATTCTTTATTTTACTCAGTTCAATTTTTGTGAACTTTAATTTTAATAAATTGCGTTTCTCTAAGTAAAATTTAAATAAGGAGTTAAAAAATATAATTCAAAATTTGAAATATCAAGATAATTCTAACATCCTTATTGTATAATATTAATAATTCACGAATCCATTAGTATGGAACATTTTCTTTTCCAATCCAATAATTTAAGTCAAGCAATATTTTTGTCGGTCGTGTTAAACACGAAATAACTATGATCCTAAAGAGAAAAATAATTAGAAATTTTGACGGGCATCAATCAAACACTTCAAAAGTATTCTCCATTAATGGACTCGACTGTGGAGGCATGTGACCCACTCGTTAATTTGGGGTTTTAAGTCCATTACATGTTTGTCTGGTTGAACCTTTTTTTACCTTTGATTTATTTACAATATTTGGTTGAGTTGAATAGCATCACGATCGAATTCTTGTATATTTTGTCCTTACTTAGATTGATCGTTGGTGGGATGATATTATTGAATGCTGAACTTACTCTACAAATTACCATAAATACAAACTCACCACAAATATGGTAAACAAATCTTGTAAACCACCTAAAAATACTCTAACTATTTTGACCGAACTTATTCTTGTTTGTCAAGAATGAGTTGAAGTTAGAAAAACTTTCTGTGGCCAGTTGAAGCGGGTGATAGATGTGCATGAACAAGATCCATTTTTATGTGGTTCTCCATTTACCTATTTTTGGAAATGGAGTACGATGTTGTTTGCCTTCCATATATGCCTCACAGGTCATGTTTGGAGATACCATTTGCCGTAGGTGTTTCACCATGTTTTTGTGTTTCGATGTGCACAAGCCTTTGTAGTCGAGATGACCCTAACGATGATGCCAAAATGTTGATTGATCCATATTTGAAACTTGGAGACATCTTGGTAAATGGTTCCGTACGCAAAATAAACAGCCGATTTGCGCTCATAATTGACTCTGCTATTTTTTCTTTTTGTGGATGATAAATGCTACATACACCATTTTTAAACAGCACTACTACTCCTTTTTCTTGTAGTTGTCCAACGCTCAAGGGATTATTTTTGAGTTCAGGTATCCAATACACATTACTAATAGTGCAACGAACCCCATGCAAAGTTAATTTCACTATACCCTTTCCCATAACTCTCGTACTTGTATTATTTTCAAGTTTGACCATGTTTTGTCTAAGCTTGAAAACATACCTTCACTTGCACACATACAGTTTGAGCAACATGAATCTAAGAACCAAACATCACTTCTTTTTGCTTCATGTCTTTTTCCGTACGAGTCCTTAAAAACATTTCATCCTCTTTTTCCAGCTCTGCATAATTCAATTCCTTATTATCTTTGGACATTCATATTGAAAATGACCTAAGTCATGACACCTATAACATTCAACAGTTGCTTTGTTGAAAGCTGATCTTCCTCTTCCGCGTCCTGTACCTCTATAAGTTCTTCTTCCTCTGTTACTTATTTTCGTTCGTTCTTCGACTTTTAGAACTTGCTCCTCTCCATTAATGCTGGATCTTCGAAATTTTTGTTCATGCACTACTAATGAACTTTGTAATTCATCAATGGACATGTTATCAGTATCTTTGGATTCCTCAATGAATACTACAACAGAGTAAATTTTTCAGTCAGGGTACGCATAATTTTTTCTACAATTTTCTTGTCTGACATATCTTCTCCATTACTTCTCATTTCATCTTGTTGGAGACTATCATCACTCTCGCAAAATAATATGTGATACTTTCATCCTTCTTCATCTCTAGAATCTCAAATTCTCTAGTTAATGCATTAAGAAGATTTCTCACTTTTTGGTTTCCACCAAATGTTCGCTTCATTGAGTCCCGAACAATGGTTTCTACCAAATTTTCACTTCATTGAGTCCCAAATAATCTTGGCTGCGCGACGATCCAAGATTTGTTTAAAGACAGTATGATCAATTACCTGGAAGAGGTAATGGTTTACTGGGTGATCTTTGAGTCTAGCATACAGTCAACATTGTTCCTTCCTCTGGTTCTGAGAAACAAATCTCCACCATACTCCATAGACCCTTTGCTCTGAACAAACTTTTTCCATCAGCTCACTCCAATGATCATAATGACCATCGAAGTGAGAGATCTTTGCTAAAGTTTTGTCTCCACTCATACTCTCTGTATTTAATCACTCAAAAATTGCAGGTTTGGTACCAATTGTTAGGTTTTGACCGAAACGTAGAAACTTAAACAATTGAAGTTTGAAGTGGTGATATTATTAAATACTGAACCCGTTCGATCTTTTTCAAGAGAATCATCACGTAGTATAAATCAACAAAGCCTAAAGAAAGTGATGTCTCTTTCCCCTTGAAGTTTACCTACTACGGTACCAGCGTGAATATGGTCTCCACCAGACAGACGTAACCCTTTAGTAGCTAGTACACGGAAGGTCTTTTATACCTTTGCAAATAACCAGAAACTAACAACAAATCTTTAAAACAAATCTAGTAAAATATTTAAACTAAATACTTCAAAATACTCTAACTATTTTGACGTAATCAAATTCTTAACTTTTAAGTCTTCCTAGCGTCGTAATTGTTTTCATTTGGTGTTCGCAACTCATTTATGTACCTCTCATTTATTTAGGTGTCACATTTTTATTTGATGAAGGTGGTTTTGTTATCATTTTCTTCTTTTTCCGTATCTATAGCTATCGATTTCCTCGTGTTCCTTCCCCTTCTCCAAATCTCTTACTTTCCATTGTGTTCCTTTAATCCCTTGATTCATCTCTCCTTTTACGCGTTTCAAGATTCATAACACTAATTATAAGATTTTCCTTGCCAAATCTTTAATCCTAGGGTTCGAACTTCTTCACCCACGTGGTTTTTTTCTTTATCCGTTCACTTCTTTATTTTGTTTTTCTAGAGATATTCACTTTATCGGTAGGATCGTGATCTGCTCAATACGGGATGAGAATCTTTGTTTAAATGGAGAATGTGGGAGGAAAAAAAAAGATTTTTCTCGTTATCTAAATAGGGACAAGAGATTATATTCCTCATTCTCATCCTCGATCCCACCAAATCTTCACCCGCCCCACCCTATATATATATACATATATATATATATATGGAATACTATGTTGTATTATTGAAAATTGAATTTTTTGAAATTATTTTGAACATTATATTTGTCAGAATTTAGTGTAACTTATTGCTAATTTGAATTAGTCAAAATATTCGTAATCATTAATATTTGGAGAATATATTAGTTATAGAAGGTATCTTTTAATATTTTTCAGTATATTTTATGTTATTGTCAAGATTTAGTTAGTTAGTTTATATTTTTCTTATTTGTAGTATTAAGTTAGTAGGTTGTATCCTATTTAAACGGTTGTGAATATCAATTAAGATTGAACTTCGATTCCAATTTTATTTTTCATTCTTAACTCTGTCTAAATTTTTTAATAATATTATTTTTAGATCTATTCACACTTTTAAGTGGTAGATATTGTGTCAATATTATATTTTTTTTTTATAAAAATTATTACATTTATTAAAATGTTTTACACTCTTTTAATAGAAATTAAATTGATTTTTCTATTAAAAATATAAAAAATTTCTGGCGAGGAACTCATTCCCCATGAATTACCCATACAGAATTCTCCTCCAATCTCCACAACAAAAATAATAATAATAAATTCACTATAATCAGAATTGAGAAATAGGAAATAAAAACCCGAACAAAGAAGGTTTTCACGTCCCCATCTTGTAGACATCTTTAGCCAGATCTCTAGTCAATCACATTGTAATTCTCTTATCTACCGTCTCTCATTCATGCATTACTCGTTCTTGCAGTTTGGTTGGTACATGTGTTTATCGATGGTTGGTGTATGTTTTTAATGCGAGTATTTGATTGAGCAAGTTATTTATTTATGCAAAATTTCCTCTATGTTCTTAGCCCACATTAATATCATTTCACCAATATGCGTTAACTACATTAAATCCAACAACCTTTATCTTAGGTTGGTTCGTGGACTTAATGTTCTATGCCGCCCCATTGTTTGAATTAGATTCATTTGGTGCACCTAACTCTCACGGTTTGAATTCACTACATCGTAGAGAATAAACTACTACAATTAAACATATCAACTTGAGGGTCACAGTTTAAACATTCAAAATTCAATTTATAATACTTTATACAGATGTTTGTGTTTGTTTACATGCTTCGACGTTATGTATTTTGGATATATTATATAACTTTGTTGTTAATAAATAATATTATACACTTTTTAGTATTTTCCGAAAATATTTTTCAAATTTTTGGAATAACATTAATTTCTTAATATTGTGACTGAGTTAAAATATTTGGAATTTTAAAATAAACTGTAACATCCAACTTAGCCAAAAAAAAAAAATAAATAAATAATAATAATCAAAGTTTTAAATAGGAAAATAATATTTTTAACTTTATAAAAAAATTTAAATATTAAAATTAATTTTTGTGACGTTGAAATCGAAATTTAAAATTCAAACAGTTTCAATTTCTAAACTTTATTTAAAAAAAAAAAAAAAAAAAAAAAAAAAAAAAAAACGAACTTCTCTAGTACGTGCAAAAATGTTTTTAAAAATATTTTGATTTTAGATAGTGATTCGTGTTTTGAACGTGAAGTTTGGGCTCGATCTTATTTATTATTTATTATTATTTTTTTACCTTTTTGTTTTCTACAAATTTTCTCCACTACTTTTCGATGTTTGATGGGGTCTCAAAATTGATTTTTGATTCTTCGAAATATTTTATTAAGTAGGAAGTCTTAATAAAATAAATTTGAGAGTTATTTGGGCGCTAAGATAGTTGTACATGACAATGGAAGAAGCTAAATGACCATTTTCTCGGGTACCCAAGAACCTGTAATCATGTTGATTAGGGGTGTACATGGTTCAAGTTGGGTTGAATTTTTTTTTTTACCGAGATCGGAAATTTGGGTTGGTTGAATGGATTGGATTAGTTGGATTGGTAACCCAACCTTACCCAAAAAAAATTCACAACCCAACTCTCTATTTTCGGGCCGAGTTGTTAGGTTGTTAATTTTTTTTAATGTTTATTTATCTATAATTATTAAAAAAACAAATTCATCCATAATAAATACATTAAAATTTAAAATTAACTATTTGAGATTTATAACAAAATTTTTAAATCTATTAAAACTAATTTTTTTATTCCTCTAATTTTGTGTCAATAACCGGTATCAAATCATATTTTTAAAATTAAAATAATTTATTTATTTATATTATAAATAATATATTTAAAAATAGTATAAAGGAAGGAAGAACTGTTTTATTAGTTTATTCCCGTTATAAATATTGTTTAAAATAGTTTGAAATATTAAGATATTTTTTATACTCCTAACAAAATTCTAAAATATATAAAAATAATAATTAAAAAAACAAAATAATAAAAGATAAATTCCGTGTCAATCCGAGATTTTTGTTCTATGAACCTAAAATTGAATGGAGTCAATTCGGATTCAGGAAAAACAGCCCAACCCAACTCCTATAATTCGAATTGGGTTGGTGTAGTTTGTCGGATTGAATATACACCCCTAATTTTGACAATCATGATCACCTCCCGATATCAATTATTGATCACCTTAGGTCTCTTACTTTACAATCTTCTAAATGTGTGAACATTTACAATAATTTGTAGTATGCTTAGAACAATAGGTGGATTGATGTTAATCTAGTAGATTGATATGAAGGTTAAAGACGGATTATTTCATAGATAATTTTCAAGCTCGGATGAGATGATTTCTATGCATGCATTTTAACTTCATGCATTGTTGTGACTCTACACGGTATTGTTAAAACAATAGAACCAATCACAAACTCAAATGTTGCATCGTAACAAAAGGAAAAAATGAAATGGAGGTCGCAAAATGGAAGGAAATAGTGGACGAACTTGAGATGACTCGATCTAAAAGTTTGTATTAAAATGAGATGACTCGATCTTAACAAGAGATTTTTCTAATCCAAATGTTAGAGTTATTGGCCCATTATATTAAATTACCTTAATACAATTAGGAGATGATGATAGTCCATCTTTTTTTCGTATTAGTTGAACAGTATCACTCGAGTCGAATGAATTTAAGAAAGAACAATGGATAAATATCCATTAAAATTCACCAAACTGAAAGTTAAAACTAAGAATACTAGTGAAATCGAGTTCAATTACTTATGACGTCGAAAAAATACTAGGTTAAACTTTTGATTATGTGACCACGAACATTTTGGTCTGTTTGAAAATTTCAAAATTCACCAAAACTATTAAAGATACTCGAAAGTATAAGGGCAATTTTTTAAAATCTAAAAACCTAGTTGACACGGCATTGAGATTTTAAGAACTAACATCTTTTTTTATAAGAATTCGGACGGTCCCAAAAGTTAGACTTATCGACAACTATTTAGTTATAGAAAATTTAGTAGAAGTATTCATATGACCCGAGAACTCGGCCAACATAGACTACCCAACCTAAACCAAACCATAAAACATTGTGCTGAGTTAGATTTTGATTCAATTTGGTTGGTTAGACATTTTCTTGGTCGTGTCAATCCAACCCAACCCACTGTACTTTTAATAAATTATTATAAAGATTAAGAATATTTTAAGTTTCTAACTGATATTAGTGATATTTTGTGACGCATGAACGTTTAGTATTTGAATTTTATAATATTTTTTTAAAAAATAATTTAAAAAAAAAACAGGTGGACAACTCAACCCGGGTTGAGCCCACCGACCCAAGATTTCCGGAAAGCAAAATTTAAAAAATGAAGTAATTTCAAAAACATGTTTTTGTTTGTGAAGTTTGACTAAAAAAGAATTGAAACATAGAAAATGAGAAAAATGTAGTGAAGATTTGGAGGAGTTTATAAAGTTGATGAATCCCCAAATCACCGCTTTTGAAGCCCCAGTGTTTCCGTAGGGTCCCCATTTCCCATTCTAGGGTTTGAAGAATTGAAGAAAAGGAATTGAGTGCGTTCAAAGTTCAGTCGTTCCATCGATCGCATATGAACAAACACCCACCGCGTTAATATGACGTTATAATGATCGTAAACACCCCACTGATGATATCATATTTGAAAGGTCTTCCATTCGGTCATTGCCGCCGTGGAAAATCTGGTATGCTACTTCTGTCCTTTTCATCGCTCTTTTACTTTTCATACACGATATTTTCTCCGATTATGATTATTTAATCTTCCCCTCTATTTCTCACAATCGATTTGGTGCGATTTTCTTATGTTTTCCACTTATTTGCTCGATGGATTGCTTCGCTTTTTGTAGCAATTCCTTTTCGATTTCGTTTCGTTTTCTTCACTCACTTCACGTTTAATTTCTCTTTTTCGCTCCGATTCCATCTGGGTTTTCTTTATTTGTTCACATCCTGTTGCTCAACTGTCTATTAGGTTTCTCTGTTTTGCCTTTTCTTCTTTATAATCGCCTTTTTTTTTTTCTCTCTATTTTGGCTTATGGATCTTTCACGTGGGGTTCTTGTTCTTGTTCGCTCTGGTTCCATCTCCGTCTCTCTCTCTTAGTTCCTTTGAATTTCTTGTTTTCGAATGAACACTATCCTTTTGAATTGGTGACTGTCTTGCTTCTGTCGGAAATAATTAGCTTATTTAAAAAGATGAAGTGTTTCTTTAATCCAAAGGGGAAATCCAAATCCAAAGGAATATCCAAATCCGCTCCAGAGTTGAACCAAGGGGATAAATCCAACAATTCCGCCACCAAAAATGGTTTCAGACCGTCAAATTCATTACCATCGAGGAGTATTCCTGAATTATACAAAGAGAAGGAGCATAATTTGAGGGTTTTCTCCCTCCAAGAGCTTATTGATGCAACAAATGGCTTCAGCAGGATGTTGAAGATTGGAGAGGGCGGTTTTGGATCTGTGTACAGAGGAAGAGTTAAGCCCACAACTATCAACGATGAACCTGTTGTGGTCGCCATTAAAAAACTCAACCAGCATAGCTTGCAGGTTATTGCCTTCAATATTTTAAAAGCATTGTGATTAATCATATATCAGTGTTTATCAATATTCAAATCATCTGCTGCATAGAATATTCTCTAAGCTAAGCAACATAGTACTCTAAAGAATGAAAGCCAGCTGACTTTCATTTGGTTGACATTTTTGTGTCCTTTCATTTGTTCATATCGTTTATGGGCTGTTCTTTTGTTCTTAATGTTTTCTTTAGAATATTTGAATGTTCTTCTCAAGTCAAGGGATGAAATGTACCATCCGAACAGATTCGCTAATAAAACATTACATTTTATACGAAAAAGCAAGTAGATATTTGAACTTTGCACTGTTTATTTGTGTAGTAGTGTTTCTTACGGTCGAGTTTTTCTGTCGTGTAGGGTCATAAAGAATGGCTTGCAGAAGTTCAGTTTCTTAGTGTAGTTGATCATCCAAATTTAGTTAAACTTCTGGGTTATGCTGCTGAGAATGGTGAGAGAGGAATTCAGAGGCTGTTAGTCTACGAGTTCCTTCCCAACCGAAGCTTGGAGCACCATCTTTTCCAAAGAATGTCGCCCACTCTCCCATGGAAGAAAAGAGTAGAGATTAGCATTGGTGCAGCTCAGGGTTTGGCTTATCTACATGGAGGATTAGAAACACAGGTTCGATTTATGTGCTTTCGCTTTTGTTCGGTAACCGTATCGTTAATTTCGAATTTGAGTTGGAAGGTTTTGAGCTTAAACATTGTTGGTGAAATTTCAACGAACAACAAGAACCGAATCTTTGCAACCCACTATTGTGTTTCATTAGCAATGTGGTTCAACCTTATGAACATCTCATTGCAATAGAAATCTTTGGAAATAAATGAGTGCAAACAGTCATGGTCCCGTACCTAGGATTTAATATCATACAATTTAACTTGGCCACCAAATGTGCCCCGTGAGAATAGTTGAAGTGCATGCAAGCTAGTTCGAACAGTCCTGGATATTAAAAATAAAAAAATAAAAAAAAAAAAACAAGAAAAGAAATCCCGAAATATCTGTCCAACACGTTATGCTTGCGAGTGGTAAAACGTTAAGCTTCTGCTATAAAGAACCGATATTAGTACCGGACGGATGCTATGGCCTTTTTCTGCATCGAGTAGCGATTATAATTCTCTTTGTTAACTTTTTTCCTTTACTATTGCCTGATTTATATATTTATGGAATCCTATCATTTCAATTCGTTGATCATTTTTTGCTCGTACATTTATTTGTGTAGGTGATCTATCGGGATTTTAAATCGTCGAACGTGCTATTGGACGAGAACTTCAAGCCTAAACTCTCAGACTTTGGTCTTGCTAGAGAAGGACCAAGTGGTGATCACACACATGTTTCTACAGCTGTACGTATGGTAGCTTTCATGTTCGATTTAGTTGCTCGAAGTTTTATGTGTCTCGTGTGAAATATATCATGGTGACATGATGCGACGAACTAGACGTCTCATTCCCTGGATTATGCATTTTAGATGCTTAGGTTGGATCTATATCGCCATAACCAAATCTCAAATGGCTGTTGTTTCGCCTGTCAGGTGGTTGGAACACATGGATACGCTGCTCCTGAATATGTTGAAACAGGCCGTCTCAAGAGCCAATGCGACGTATGGAGTTTCGGTGTGGTTCTATATGAACTCCTCACAGGCAGACGAGCATTGGATAGAAACCGCCCCACGGGAGAGCAGAAACTTCTTCAATGGGTGAGACAGTTTCCAGTTGACAGTAGTATGTTCACCATGCTAATCGATCCTCGACTCAGAAACCAGTATTCCTTGTCCTCCGCCCGGGAAGTTGCAAAGTTGGCAGACCGGTGCCTGAACAAGAATGCAATGAGTCGGCCAACGATGACAGAAGTAGTTGAAAGCTTACAGAAAGCGCTAGTAATGTCGGAAGAGAAAACGAGCTCAAGCTCGAGCAGTAGCCAGAAACAACAGTCTCATGGCGTTCTGTTATCTCCAAGATTTGTTGATCAAAAGCATGGCATGATTGGAAGACGACAAGGAAAGGTATGATCCTCTGTATGAAAAGTTTTGACCTTCTACTAGAATGGTTGTAAGATTGGATGTGTCGGATCTGTATGATTACCCCGGAGTGATGCATAATTATCGTAATTTTTTAATAGTAGATAATAAATCGAACTAGTAAGATAGATATAAAATATGAAAAATTAATTTTATCGAACACGATAAACAAGCATCTTTTAAGGATTAGAGTTCGATCGCTGTAGATTATGATCAAACGTTGCAAATTTTAGAAGCTTTAAAGAATAATTTACAAGAATCTCGAAGAAAAAAAATTGAGAGTTTGGAAATGTAGACGAAATGGGTAAAAAATAACTTTTAATTTGAGCCGTCCGATTGAGGTACAAGAAAAATGAAGGGCGACAATTAAAAGGAATACAAAACAAATATAATATAATATATATTTAAAGTATTAGCCCAATGGTCAGATTGCACTTGAGAAAAAATTTAATGGAATCCGACTTTTTCTTAAAATATTAAACCGTCAAAATAATAATATAATAATAATTTATTATTATTTATTTTAAAACAAAAAAGGAACCAATTTTCACTCTTCCCAGATTCGGTAAGCATTAAAATTATTGTTTTAAATTCTACTTAATTAAAAGCGGGTTTGTTATTATAACAATATTAATTAATTAATTAATTTGATATGAAAAAAAAAAAAAAAAAAAAAAAAAAAAAAAAAAAAAAAAAACAACAAAATGATTTTGTTCGTTTTGGTTCGAACTTTGTGTTTGCACTTCCTATAAAGGAGAGTTTGAAGGTTGCTCGAACTTAAAAGAGTAACTATATAGTGATTTTGGATTGTCGAAGATTTGTCCATTTTATTTCACTTGCCTATATTTATGCATAGATCCCTTCTCGATCCATCTTTTTACAAAGGGACTCGATAATTACAAACATCATGTATGAGGGTAAAAACATTATAAGAGTTTTGACCGTGTCCCTATTCTCTTTTTTATCCTTCAACTATAACACACTGTGATATCACCCTCTACACCACAGCAACTTCCTCGATCTTCTTTTCCTTGATGAATCCAACACGAAGATCACTGCCACAGCAGTCTGATTCAGGAAGTCTCCAGTTCCGACCACCTTCCGACATTCTCTTTACGAACTCGACTAAGTTCCTCCAGTTTTGGGGTTCAAAAAGGTCCTTGTTCATCCTCAAGTAAGTGAATGCAGCCAAACCATTTCCAGATTCTGATCTACTAGTAGCTAAAATTTGCTCATAAGCTGCTATATCATACCTTTCCAATGCATTTTCACCAGCAAGTTCAGCCTTAGCATCCCTTGTAGCCATCTTCACTTGTGTAACCAATCCTTCTGGTGAGCAATTTGCATAGCCAGGCTGCTGTCCATCTTTCATTTCCATACAAGTGAAGTTCAACACAACTCCATGTTTAGCCAGCATCTTTGCAATAGGCAAGTAACCGTCTCGGTGTCGAGTGTTGTAGTACCCCGCGGTTAACTCGGCAGCATGGGATCGTGTTCCATAATGCCAGTGAATGCCAGCTACTTTTGCTGATAGCTTTGCACCAGTTCCATGGAAAATTCCCTTTGCAGCTGATATGACTCTATCGCCGTGCTGTAATAGCTCACCCGAGTACCATTCGAGAAAGAATTTGCCATATTCCGAGTTCCATGTTCCTGTCCTTTTGAAGAATCCGGAATCTTCAGGGAATTGGTTGTATTGACCTGAATCATTTGGTCCTCCACTGCTTCCCCAATCTCTTTTTCCAATGGCCTCTGCTGCTGCCTCCAGGGATGCTCTCATATACTGTTCAACACAGAACACATATCATACATAAGTTCGGGTTGCTCAACAGCCCCTAGTTTGATATTGATGTAGCAAGATCCTGTTATCACTTTTCTCAAATACGTTCGAGATTAATACGAAATACGTATATCGAGTCTATCATGGATACCTTGTCATAACATTGGAATTCCCCAATTCCTGGAAATCTCCAAGTTCCATTGCTCTCTGGATAAGATGGATATCTGAGTTCCCCACATGGACCAGCCCCAACTTGAACTTCCTGTAGTTGCACATGAACTTCAGTAGGCGAATATGAAGATGAAGGAGAGATCTAAATGAATTGTAGATGCATACCATGATTACTTCTCCTAAGTAGTCTCTAAATCGATCCCGGAAGCTCCTCATGTAGTCAGCATAAACTTGGATTGGTGTTCTTCCTTTGAGCACGGGTAACGAATCACATCCCAACGAGATGTATTCCGGATTCCTTCTGCCTGATTTGTCTGTGTAAACGAGATCTGGGTTCTTGCTTATTTCTTCAAGCACCCATGGTGGCAAAGGAATGCTGAAAGATAAAAGAGAGAAGGTTAAATGAATTTTGCAAAGTGAATTGAGAAAGAATCCTTGCTTGGATTGTTACCTGCAAGAATCTCCAACATTCCCTCCACACTGATGAAAAGACATGACTACTTGGAGCTTCAAGCCATGCCTTTGAACCATCTGCACAAGCTCAGCATAACCTTCCCAGTTGTATTTCATAGGTCCATCTTTCTCCACCAATCCCCACCAAGCATCCACCATAACTCCTTCCACACCTGCACTCTTCAAGGCCATCAAACTCGCATTCGTTGTTCGAGGTTTGTTCAAACTCCCTCCAAGACTAACCGTGTCAAGAGGAAGCATTACAAACACAGGAACTCTCAAGTCATTTGTGTGGTGATTCAAAGATAGAGAGTGAAGTTTCTCCATTTTGTTACTACCCCTTTCCATCTTAATCTCCTGTAAGGAACTTCTTATTCGGAGACAGCTCGGTGGCTTCGCTTGCTTGAAGGAGATTATGCCATGGAGATCTTCAAGAAGAGGAGCCTTTATGATCTTCGTATCGTTCAGATGGATGAAAGAAGTCGATGACCGTAACGTTAAAGTCATTTTTTCAGCAGAACGTCTTACAAAAGAGAAGGTATAGAAATGTATGAGAAAAGAGAAGGTATAGACATGTATGAAGATGCTGCATATATATGAACAAAGATCTCTGAAAAATGTTTACACACTTTTCAACTTTGAAGGAGACAACAAAGGCTGTGGGCTCGCGTTTAGAAGGAAAAAGTACATAAAATCAAAACTTGTTGGCTTTACCTTTTCAAAGTCGTTTTCGATATTACTCGTTTATTTACTTCCATATTCTTTGAATTATAAAAATCAAAACCCCAAAAGTTCATTTAGAAGTTCTAGTTATAAACAATGCCAATATGCATCCTTCATTTCAATCATATCTATAACAATGCAAAGGCAAGCCAAATCACTCAAACTAACAAATCCAAGATCTTTTCACCTTAGCCTTCTAAAGATTACTAAATTGGAAGCCTTCTCTACCCCGGGTCCTCGAGCTGTTCTTTTTCTTTTGATGAATATATTCATAAGTTTCTGATCAAACAAAACCAAGTTCATAAATGTTCTACATTTTCCTTTGCTCCCTAACGTTAGATCTTTAAAATTTCTCAAATGGATTCTGTTCACACCAGAAAAAGTAGCTGCAAAATCTGATCATTGAGAGAGAAAATATCTTGAAGTTGCTAAAATATTTCTGATATTTTTTTGGGGACCAATACCCTGTTAACTGAACTTGTCCTGGTGCAAGCTTTAATTTTTAGCTACTCTCCAACTTTTAAGTGATTTTTGGTAGCTCTAAAAGTATATCTTCAATGGCTAAACTCTGAGAGGTTTCAAAGATCAGAGATCTAAGTGACTAATATATCTTACTTTGAGTTTTGATATCCCTTTTCTATTATTTTTCCCCTTTTGGTAGACCAAAAAAGGGCAAGAGAAAAAGTGGAATTCTCTCTCTCCCTAAAGCTGAACACTACATCTCTTCCTCTGTTAAGTTTACTTGGCCAAAACTACGAGAAGCCCACAAAGAAAGTGATTTGTGGACTTTTCTTCACACTGCTATGTGTGGATGGCAAAAAAACTTTGGGAATATTGAAGTTTTATTGGTGTTGGTTTCATTAGGATAAGAAAGACTGAAGAAGGCATCTTTCAGCTTACACATGTGGCTGAAACAAAGAGTTTTCTTTCCTATCCTGGTTTTATGTTTTCTAATTGTAAAAACCAAGCAAAATCCCCACAGTGCTCCACTGATTGGAACTTATTACTTTCTAAATTTGTTTCATAGGCTCCAAAGAAATGGTGATATTGAGCAACGTGCACAATGTGGTGATATGATCAAAATCTTATCTGCAGCAAGATTTCTAGTCTTATTTTGTTTTTTGGTAGGAGATTTTTTCAAAGATACCCATTAGAGCAAGGTTCAAGGAAATGCATCCACCACCTTCAGCTTTTTTTAGCCTGCCCAACACAAGGCCCAAACTTTGTAGACATCATGAGTTTCCCTTATGAAACTCACTTCAAGATTCAAACACGCTTTGAACGTGCGACCTTTGCGTAGCATAAACCACAAGCCTTAGCCAATAGAGCCACCCCTTTTTTCTCATCTCACTCCTCTGCTAGAAGCTTACTGTTATTGCTAGAACAACGACATTCTTCCCTTGAGGTGCTCAAGTGATTTCAAGGCTTTCTGCTTTTTTCTTTTTTTTTTTTTTAATCTACCTCATGAAAATGAGAGGTTAAATTTGAAAGATCGAGGGCAAAAGATTCTCGTTGTGTTGGCCAATTGGATTGGAAAGGAAAGCAGAAACTTGGATTGGGAAAGATCCAAACTTTGATTTTGACAGTTCAGTCTTTTAGAGAAGAAGAAGAACTAAGCTGAGCTGTGGCCATGTCATTGTTAGGCCAACCATTAGATTTTTCTGTGGAGGTCATTAGTTCTTATCCCTTCCCAAGTTTTTTTTTCCTTTTTCCTTTTCCCTCTCATGAAAGCCAAAAGGAAAATGAGGAGGAAAGAAAATAGGCTGATAGAGAGAAAATATGATTTTGATCTAAGGCTGGAAATTTTAAGGTCCCATCTGATAATGTTGCAGAATAAATGTGTTTCTCAAAAATTGGAAGCAAGAAACTCTATTTGGAATGGAATTGTGTGATCAAATGGCTATCAAATTTTTGACTCGTGAAAAATACATTTAGCTTTCGATCATACTAATAAAGTTAAGTTTACATTTTGAGCTAAGGAATTTGGGTAAACACAACCACCAAAAAAGTACCAACTTTTGGGGTAAAGGAAGACACAGATTGCATGTTCATTCAATTTCAAGGCAGAGTTTTTCGTGGATCTCCATCTTCACAGTATCAATGTAAGAGCTCAAATTTTACATTTTCTTCTTTTCTGGCCCAATATTTATGGTACTTAAGTTCTAAATATGACAAAGATTAAGAGTGACCACTTGTATGTTTTAAACAAATTAATGTAAAGAACTCCAATGGATACCAATTTTGTTTTTAGACATCCCTTTCTTTGTTTTGTTTTGGTTTGTTTTTAACTTATTTTTTTGTGGGATGTTAGTGTACAAGTTCTATACTCAAGACCTTGTAGAAACTCTAGTTTAGAAGTTTTCATTGGGCCACCAACTCTCTCTGTTCACATTGAACACTTAAAAGGTCTCCATCTGAAAAGCCTAACAAAACAAATGAGAACTCAAAAAGCTAAGTGGTTACACCTACAAAACCAAGTGTAAAGTACTGTATTTTATGAATCCAACCTTCTCAGGCGAAAGGTTTAGTTATCCAAATACTAGTTTAAGTCATTATACCTACAACCAAAATAGAAATAGATCATTCTCGCAGTGAGTATCGTCTCGATCAATATAACAATATGAATTAAGTAAGATGGCCATAGAGATGAAACTGAATGAACTGAAAAAAAGACTACATTTCAAGTATCATAGCCTAATGGAGTATGCTACATATATGAAACATTTATAAACTTTACCTTGTAACTACCTAGCGGTCAAGCCCCTTGCCTTAGAAAACAGATCCGATAGGTTCATTGTCTAGCTTCTATCCCATAAAAGATAGGCTGTTGACTTTTCGGGAGAAATATCACAGGTGCACTAACCCCGTTGATCGGTGAAACTGTAGAAAAAAGTGTTTCCTATTTCATGGAGATAAGAAGAATAATATGACTAACTCCTAAACAAAAAAGATATGAAAGAAATGAAACTTACCTTCCAAATGGAATATGACAAAGACCTTCTTTCCCTTAAAATATCTTTGAACTCCGAAGATATTTGCCCGAAACTATTTCTCAGTTATCCTATGGATCTTGCAATCTCCAAGAATTCTGTGAAACTGATATTTTAGACAGTATCCAAGACAGAATTGACATTTGACACGTCCCTTTGTCTTGTCTTTTTTCTTTGCATACTTCCATCTCTTAGTTAGGGCAGCCATTCAAGTTACTCGTCAAAATAAAGAACAAAACTCAATTTCAGGAACAACTAATCAAGATTTTAGATCACAAGAGGAAGTTCTGCATTATTAGGCCTTGCCAGGCAAAAAAAGTTGACACTTAATCTCCTGGTTTGAACATTCCAAGACAATACAATATACTGAAACCATCAGTCAGTTCACAAGGTACTGATTGTGCATGTTTAGCATAGAGATGTAAGAGACAGAGTGATGACCACGTATATGATCCAAGTTCCTACCCATGTTATAGAATAAGCATTGAATTTAAATGATATTACATAGTAGCAATATGCAGAGAAAGGTACAAAATGAATATGCATATAGAAGGAAAAGTGAGAATCAAATGCATTTGGATAATGTTGCACATCAATACAGTTTTGGGAAGAAATGAAAGCAAACATCAGTTGCTTGACTCAGTATCGTTACAAGCCATTTACAAAATAAGGAAGATATGAAGGCACCCCTTGCAAATCCATGTGATAATACAAAAGTTCAAGTATCCTCTAGGAACTAATGAGTACATCCTGAGAATCATGTTATTCCATCACACAGTATTGTTGGTCACCTTCTAAAGATATAATTATCTCAAAATCTATGATACAATCCTTACTTAGATGTATACTGCTAAATTTAGACGAAATAACTGGATTAATCCCAGTGAAGGAACTTCAAGACTCAGCTACAGGAAACACAGACCCGATTTTGTTTCCTAATCGATAGCACTTGATATTAACAGGATATGGTCCGAGCTCAACATGGTTATCCTCTCCGCCAAGGAAGAAGCATAGTGTATACAGTGCAAGTTCAAACTCGGGGCTAACTCCTACTAAAGTGCTTGAGACAGATTTGAGAACACCATTCCATTCAAACTGAATGGTAAGCAATTGAGTTTCTGAATCAGGCTGCAGGGGTAGCAAACAAATAGTTAAGTAAGAGACATGGATTAGATTACAGAGAAGAGAATGCTTATCTTCCAAAAAGTGAGGCAAGCTCTAGAATTTAAAGTGGGAAAGGCCGATCTAATGAAAACTAAGTTTGGTGAAATAACACAAATTTAATCGTCTGAAGAATGTCAGGAAAATGAAGGTTATTCTTGTATGGTAACCACAAAAGGCCTGAATCATAAATGATCATTTAGTTTCTTTTAATAGCCTGGATGATGCTGCATGGCAACTTATTTCTTTACATCTCAACATCAAATACCACCAAAAGAAAAAAAACGTGAAGTTGAGTTACTTACAAACTGGCCACGTCGTCTGGGGAAAATATAACCTTGATAGTCAACACTCCCTTTAGCTTCTTCAAGGTAAAACTAGATTTGGAATAAATGCACATGGAAGAAAAGTCAGACATAAAGGAAGATAATAAGTTCCGGAAACTCCAGCAAAGAAAATACTAATATTAAGAAAATGATAGGTTCGTTAGATTTGGGGACAAAACATTATATTCATTTACGGACAAGAACTCAGTCAACTTCACAATTTAAAAATGTATTCTAAGACGAACTTATCCAAGTTGTTCATTTCCATTTAAGGGGAGGATCCAGAGTTTACAAACGATGTAGAAAGATTTTACTTTCTAGCTTTTCTTATTATATATATCATTTGGAAATTAGCAAATTAGAGAGAAAACCTTAAAATTTTTACCTTTTTATATAGTTTTTTAACCTAAGACAAGCTAAGAGGGCAACATTTTCCTTCTTTGTTCCGCCCCCTTGCTATTAACCTTGGTGAATACATGAAGGGCCTCAACGGTTAGATACAATATTAACCAGATCGATTATTTATATCTTAAATTTCAAGCATTATCTTTTGTGATAGCTAATCTCAGGAAGGCACTAACCTGAAGCCAGTTGTGGAAACCAGAAACCTCTTGTCCACCTTGTTGCTTGATTTCTCCAACAAAAACATGTTCAAAGGCAGAAGAGGAATGAGATGTTCCACCCCGACCATAAAGATCGAACCACAGACTGGTCAGCATACGTTTGAAATCTTGATAGTCATTGGATGTAACTCCCTTGTATGAAAGGTACTTATGAAGGTACTTAATTGGTGCAGTTCTACTAATTTCTTCTATGAATGCAGCCTGCTCTTGCCTCTCCTCAGGTGTCACAACTTCTTTGCTCCCTTGATCGGGATTGTAGTTATCAAGTAGAGAGCAAAAACGTGAAAATGTTGGCTTCCTAAATACGTCTTCATTAACCCAACTAAAGAGGCTTGCTTGTGCCATATCTTCCCTTCCATGGACCCTTTTTCCTTCACCACAATCAATTTCATAATCTTGTCCAGGTACCAAACGATTTAAATCAAGTTCCCATAGCTTGTTACAGGCCCGGGCAAAATCAGCAAGCTCGTCCTCAGAGGGTTCTAGCTCAGCACCTACTTCCACCTCATCAGAATAGTTTTGTTCACTGGCAGGCCGTTTGTATCCTTCCCAATTTTCTACCTGCACCTAAAAATTTATTGCAGAGGAGTAAATTTTAGAGTTTGTTTGAACTCCAAGCAACTATCATGAAACCTCTCAAAGTTCACCACTAGTCAAAAATCGAAAAGACTTGCACAGAAACTAGGTGAAAATGCCACTTTTATAAATTAAAAATGAGTAAATTGAAATGCATGGTAAGCATGATCTTGTAATAGAAACATCAAACATCACAAATCCTCTGAATCCTCCAAACAGCAGACTACCACCACATAGATGACGGCATTATCCCAAGGTAAACACCCATTTGTAGACTAAAACATGATTGTTTTTTTTGTATGCCTTTATATAAAATTATTTTTCTCAATGAAAGTTTGGTTTCTTTCTCTAAAAAAAGGAAAAAAGGAAAAAAGGAAAAAAAGATAGTATGATTGGAAAAGGTATGACTAATTATGCATCTGTAGCTAAATATGCCACACTCAAGATTTGCTAACCATAACTAATGCTACTGCCCACCCCAATTATCAACTAATAAACACAAACAACTTTTAGTTCTAAATAAACATCATAAATGCTCATGATTATCATGCTTACAAACATTGCTTACTTCAAGAGATAAACCAATAATTTCATGTTTATGCTCGTACACCATCCAAGTCAGGCATTCAGAATCATTGACATCTTGCATAACGTTAAGGCTCCCTTTAATGTAATGTATAAAAGAACTGAAATTTTGTTACAAGTTCTCTTCCAAGCAAGTATATCGACTAATTAACCATATAAAACAACACATCCAACGTGTATTTGTCAAAATGCTTTTTGTATGATAAGTAACCTTGTGATGTTTCCTAGGTGCCTTTTTGTGGACAGTCTCCCACCCATCATTGTTCTCCTCAGAGCCCTCCTGTGCCAGTTAATACCATTAGAATATATAAGTGAAAAGAACTAAGTCCTCGTTTGATACCAATTGATTTTTGGTTTCTAGTTGTTGGTTCTTAGATTTTGAACATTGTGCATGTTTTCACATTATTTTTCTACCATGGATTTCATCATTCTTAAAGAGAACATTTGAATTCTTCGCTAAATTCAAAAACTAAAACAAGATTTTAAAAACTACTTTTTTAGTTTTCTAAACATGGCTTGGTTTGTGAAAATATATAAAAAGTAGATATAAAACAAGGAAACCCCCATTTATAGGCTTCAATTTCGAAACCTAAAAATCAAAAACCAAATGGTGATCAATTAGGGCCCAATCAGTTTCACGAAATAGAAAACATGGAAAATTAAAGAAGAGAAAAATACCTTTTTAGCCCACTGATCTCTGTTGTAACCATGCTCGCTACCATATTCACCCTGTTCACACGTTTCATATGAAGTCAGCCATTTTATCAATCAGATTGGAGGAAATGAAACTGCTATTTGGACTAAACTAGTGATAAAATAGCTGAAAACATCAATCCACATAATTGAATCTAATAAAAGAAAATGTCAAAAAAATAATTCTAATAAAAGCAACTACAGCATTTATCATCACTAGCGGGAAAAGTTCTCTTTCTAGAATAAGCAACTTGAGTGATACCAAGATAAGAATCAAATGATAAGACCCTAGAAGAGGTCGAAATAACAAAGCTTGTACAATTTACTCGATATACATACCAGGATACCTACTACAGATGTTTAATATCTATGTATAATATACATATACACATACGTATATATGTATATACGTAATTCATTGATGCATGAAATTTACAAATGGGATGTAAAATTTATCACAGCAAAGCCTTGAGATTCTTGAATGGGTGCCCCAATAGGAACTGAGATGAGAAAATCGTTAACATTCTAGGACAAACCAAATGCCAGCCAAAGTAAGAATCTCCTTGCAAATGAACAGTATATAAAGATGTGACTCTGGGTTTCATCAGCAGGTTTACAAAGAGAACACCACCCAGGTGATAAAGCCATGAATAGCATAAGCCTTTGGAGAACATTTTTGGTATTGATGACTGTGCGATAGCTCCCAAAGGAAAATTTGGAGTTTCTTTGGGTAGTTGTCCTTCTATATGGGTTTAGACAAAGAGGTCTCACTGAGGTAAGTGATACGACCCATGTCTGCTAAAAGAGAATTAGTAGAGAATTTCCCATAGGATTAGGGATTAAGGGGCCATATCAGCCAATTCAAAGTTTCCCAATGTAAAGCTATGAAGAAGACCCTGCCTCGAGTAAACTCTGAAATCTTCACCCTACTCGCTCCATATCTACCATCCAACACTATGGAGCTTCTTTCTTTCGATGGGAACTGTTCTATTCTTCAGAGGTGGGGTTATGGCCATTATCAGGGTGAGTGGTGGTGGGAGGGGTGGGCTTGGTCATGGTTTGCCATTTCTTATAAAAAGTCTCTATCCGCTCAAGGCCTACACTTTCAATGGTATTATATTGTTATACCATATGCTAAGCAGTAATTTTATTCAAACCCCACTTCCAACAAAATTATCAATGTAACAACTTTCTAATGACAGTTGAATATAGATTTGAATATCTTCATTCGCTAGTAACCATTAACTACAGATTCAAAGTAGTTTTATAGTTTCTCACATAAATTCAAGGGTGTATTTTCTCTGCTTCCTATTAATTACCCAACTGAAATGTGAATCTAAACTTGCAAAATGCCTAAATCTCATTGGAAGGAAAGAACAGTAGAGCGACTTGAGAGTAGTATAACAATGAGAAAAAATGATCCACAGATCTAACCTGCTGTCGTTGACCAGAAATCCTCGAACCCTCAACCTCCCACTCCTCCTCACGCCGCGAACGACCCTCTTTCTGCAAAATCGATCAATAACACCCCAGATTTCAATTCCACATAAAATCCAATTCAAAACCACAAATACATTCAATTCCACAATCAATCTCAGCCCAAAACCGACCTCATTGTCCCTCCGATTCGAATCATTCCCATGTCTTCGATCATGTCCCCGATCTCCCCCATCTCGATCCGCATCCTCCTCCCCAGTGACTACCTGCACAATCCCAAGCCCAAATCATCACAAAACATGTTAAAAACCAAATCCACTATCACAAAACCCAGAGGTACCTGAGCCCAAGTGGATCTGGATCGTTCGTCACGAGACTGGGGAGCCGATTGTTCGTTGTTGTTGTTGTTGTCGTCGTCGTGGCCGATTGCGACATCTATGAGACCCTTGATTAAACCCTCCATTTTCAGATACAGAGATACACAGAGAGAGAGTGAATTGAGAGTAGCGAAGGAGGTGGTTGAATAAAAGGTAAGGTCTGGAAAGATGGCGGGTAATTGCAACGTTGAAATTGAATGGAAAGGTGCCAAGTGGCTGATTGTGAGTGGTGGTTCTTTGGACTGCCGACACAGCTGGGTAGATGTAATAATGTATGTATAATTATTATTTTATCCAATTGGATTTCAATTCGTGTCCGAATCGCCTCAAAATATCTATGCGCCTATTAAGTGTTTGATAGCTTCATTTAAGGAGTTGAAGGTAACGATTTTACGGGTTTGGATCGAAGAAAAGGAGGCCAACCAGAATGGATTATGCCGAATCATAAGAACTAGATCGACCGATACGAAATAATAATCGTAGTTTCCATGTGAGGGGCACAATCGATATTACATAAAAAGTTATAGAATTTTGAGCTTTTGCAGGTGTGAATGAACGTAAAAGGTGCATGAGGTTCACGCGCATGTGCCCAAGAGAGTGCAGACATGTGAGAAGTGCATGGCAACGTGTGGCAGGTCCCGATTCGTCCTATTTGACTCTTATTTATTTGTTCTGTCGATATCTATCAATATCGACCCAGAAACTTATTGATATAGGTTTAATTGGAGGAAATTGAGGAGTGATAGTTGAATTACTAGTGTTTTATGTGAAAAGGGGGATTATCAACTTGTAAAATATGGTAAGCATGTTGATCATGTGATTAAGGACTTAGCCACGTTGATATGTTATTGATTGTATGAGTAACTATCAAATAGACTTGTATGCTATGTTCCTCTTGTGTGGACCTATTGTAATATGTGACACCTTTGGAAAAAGAAACCTCTTTTTATGGTAGAACAATGAAAGAGCCACTAGACGAACTCTAGTGATGATTATTTCACACGTACACTTTATAGTTTGATGGATGATAGGTTGAGAGGTCATATTGCCTATTAATATACTATACCCTGCAAAACCCTCTGACTAACGCATTAAGTGCTAAGTCAGGACATGAGTATTCCTAATCATTGAAATGTTAGCTACTTCAAGCCGCTAGAAGGATCCAGTAAACAAGTCTATTTGACTAAGTGCGAGTCTTACATATGAGTTCGAAGATCATAAATAAGCATAAACAGAAGGAATAGGAATAGGCTAGTCGGAATAGTTTGAAACATGCATTGCCACCTAAGAAACCCATAGTGTCTTTGGGCACGACAAATTCACCCTTGGAATGACGCCCTTCACAGATAGCAATTTGAGAGGCAATACATGTGAAGAACTCGAGCTAAACTAGAATAGGCGATCCAAGCTTATGAAATGAAATGATGGTTGGATTGAGAACTCTATCCATATCGAAAACTTTAGATGAGTCATTGATTGGATAATTTAAAATAATGAAATAAATAATTAAGGTAACTTGTTAATTAATTATTTTGTTTTCTCAAAAGTAAGGCACATTCCATGATCGAGATGCCAGTTATATACTTGGTCAAATTATTTCTTTTTTTTCCAAAAGTAAGAGACATTGCATGATCGACGCCAGTGTGGACGAGTTAGAGGCTTAGGGATTATGTTTAGACCCGAGTTTATGTCGTGTCAAAGGTTTATGTTTTTCTGTTATGAACTTTTTCATTTTGTTAAAGTGAACTTTTTCATGTTGTTAAATTACTTTAAATTATGGTGGTTTCACTAGTAAACAACCATTACAATTGTAATTTGTGTCTATTTTATTCTTAAATTGGGTAAAAGGATATTTAATATGTTCTTAAATTTTTAATCTTTCTAATTAATTTTATTATATAAGTTTTTTTTTTTTTTTTTTTTTTTTTTTTTTTTTTTTTTTTTTTGAGAAGTTATTCAAAAAAAAAAAAAAAAAAAAAACAAACAAAATGGCAAAGCTTGGATTTTCACGTATATGGAATAGGATGGTCAGATTTTCTTAAATAATAAGGCCGATTCAGTCACTTTCCACTGCTCCTGCCTCTCAACTCTCAAGCAACCTTCTTCTGCTTGGGATAAAAGATCATTTTCATTTCACTCAGAAGAACGAAGCTACAATACAAATCCAACAACCAAAAATTGGGTCATATGAACAAATCAATCACAAAATAAAGCCTCTAATAAGGCTCGATCTCTGTACGAAACTCTTATTTCTTTCTGACCAAATCTATCGTTCCCCAAGTAATCTCCCTCTATCGTTGCTCGTCAAACTCTGAACTCGCCAACGTTCGGGTTCTTGTCGATGTAGATAACAATCTCTTTGATCAAAAAAGAAAGGAGAAAAAGAGAAAACCATGAATGAAGCCATTATCCACCCCATGTTCAGTATGAATCAAATCTCAAGCAAATTCATATCCTTTTAATGGAGTCCATGTATGCTCCTGAGAGGAGTACTCTCAATCTGGACAAAAAGCTGTTCATCTTGTTCTTTGTACCATGAGGAAAAGACCTGATTGGAGTGACAGATGCAATAACAACAAAGTTTTCACCATTATCAACATCTATCCGGAACAAATCATCAAAAACTGATCTGAATTTATCTAGCAATGTCTCAAAGAACAACTTATCAAGAGGAATCACATTCATCACAAGAATCCCATGTTCAGAAAGAATTGATCTAGCACTCAAAAGAACATCTCTCTCAACGAACCCCAATGGTGGAGCACCAATGCCGTTTCGAGCATCACTTGAATCCAAGTCAACCATGATCACATCATACTCAGAAGACATATGTGCACCATTGGATCCACACTTGTGCTTCTTATTCGACCTCGAAGCATTTTCAAGAAATTCGGTGGCGTCTCCAATGGAGATGTGAAGAAATTCATTCTCTACCAATCCAAAATACTGCTGTGCAACTCTGACAACCTCCATGTCCAGTTCCACACCCTCAACTTTAAAATCCAAATGGGTTGCAAGGAAGGTGAGCAGAGCCCCACCCCCAACTCCAATGCACAGGGCTTTCGGTCTATGACCAGTTTGAATCTGTTCATCAATGGAGGAAGCAATTAATGAAAGGCTTGCCGCCATTGGAGGTAAGTAAGGATGAACTAGAACCCTAGAAGAATCTAGTTTGAACTCGATGTTTTGAATTTCAACGCCATCTAGACTAAGACTAGCAGCAGGAATTATACGAATTTCTGTTTGAATCAAGTTCGGCATCCTCTTGAACCGTAAACGTCTCCTAAATTCCCTAGTTTCAAACATTTCCTTCCCCGATTCTCTCTCGATTTCCACATTCTCAATCAGAAATTCACCAACGGAAGAACCGATGCATCTCTCCAAAACTACTCTACATATCACATCATCGACGAAACTAAGAATCGGTACTTCAGGAATTCCATATTTGAAACATGATTTGGGAAATAAAGCAAGAAAAAGCGGCTGTAAACTCACCACCAGTCGACTCTCGGACGATTTAGCCGAATCCTCGTCCGACGAACGATAGTAAACGGAAAGCGAATCATCGGCCACCATCGGTTCTTGATTTCCGACTAGAATGAGGCGCGAAATTCCAGGAGAATCGTAGAGAAGCTGATAGTGTCCAGATTCAGTGGAAAAAATCCAGTCCGTTTCAAGGCCGAACGGAACGAACATCACGGCCACAGAAGGGGAATCGGTGAACTGGATGGGTGAATCGAGCACGGAAAGTCGGAGAGAAGAATGAGAGTGAAATGGATGAGGGAAAGAAAACGATATGAAACGAGAAGGGCTTAAAGCTTCGAACATATGCTGATCAAGAGCCATTGATTTGGTTTGATTAGAGATGGAAAGGATTAGCAACCGCAACACATTCTACGGCGGTCGTCGGCGTGGCGTTGGAGAAAGCAGGGTTTGAGGAATCCATTGGAGAGACATTTTAGTTGCAGAGAATTGGGGATGACGAAGGCTTGGGGATTTTCATGATACCCTAAAAATTTTTCTATTTGACACGACTTTTGAATATGGAGTTTTCTAATTTTTTTTTCTAACATTAATTAATATTATTATTAAAATATGGCACGGTCCCGTTCGGTTCTAACCCTATTTTTGAATTGGTCTAGTTGACCTTAAAAAAAAATGTCAACCGGCATAAATTTCCGATTTTTCAGAAATTCAACTCAACCCAAATGAAAAAAAAATCTAACTCAACCCAGTAAAAATTACCAATAAAAATTGCTAAGATATGTTATAAAATGATTATATTAACTCGTTTAGCTAAAAACTAGCATGATTATGGCGTTTAATCATGTAAAAAGAAATGGGAGTTAGCGACAATGTATAAATGACCAAAATGTCCTTGAACGTAGATTCAAGTACTTTGGTTTAAGTGATTTATAGATATAAATCTTATGAAAATCATGATTAAGATGACTCTAATAAGTTTACGGCATTCGTGCATTTACCGACTTCTAAGATTTCACGATAGTTTTGCTTCCATTAGTTTGATAAATGACTTTAGAACCCAACCTTCGTGCTCTAAGATCGTAACTAGCCTAGGAGCTCATCTAGGCAATGCTAGAAACAAGGTTACATGAAATAAATCCTTAAATTGCCCTTAAAAATCTAGTTAAACATCATGACATTAGGGACATTCGAGCTAGCTTACATTGCATATGAGTTATTGCAAACGTTATCATTAAAGTCGAGACTACTCCGTATCCGGTTTTGGTATGTTATATGAATTATTAAAGACATTTATTTGAACATATTAGTGTTCCTACCTCGATCGTTAGGTCGATGATAGAATACTGTTGACTATGACTTCGATTGGTTTGGTAAGGTGGTGCATTGAGGTTCGATCATGATTTGTATCATGTATTGTGTATGAAAATGGATAGGGTCCTTCAATAGGGCTCTTGCTCCATAAACCCGCTTGAGGAGGGATGAGAGACAACACGGGAAACCAATAGTTGGCAGACAAGATGAATCACTCCCTATACATTATAGTAGGACAATATTGCATCATTGATTATGTAGTGGGGTCGCTGGCTAACTTATCAGAGATAATTACGAAGTACCATGCATGTTGTCTATAACGTCCCTCATGTATTAAAACCAAATACAAAGACACGCCTCAGATATTCATGGATTTTTCGAGCATACGCAAATATAAGTAAGCAAAGTGAAATGAGCATAAATGGCTCTCAAAACCCCACGGGTTCTTTTTTCGAAACACAATGAATAAATGCTACAATATTTTTTTTTTCTTCTTATTTTTTGCTTTAACATTATTTCTTGTATTCGTCAAACAAAAAACTGGACGGGAGCAAAACCATTTTTTGGTGTTGGTTTCAGATCATACGTGTTAGAATCATCAATTTTGAGCGTTCCTCACAATAATGTTGAAAAATATTATCCGTAACTCATTTTTTTCACCGGGTGCTTCAAATGGCCCCATTATTGTTTTCAATTAGGGTTTCGATTTGGACTCCGTATATACAGTGCTACAGGCTCATTTTCTTTGAAATTCAAGTCCTACTACTATTTCTATGGAAACATTAAGTTTTTAGAAAGAGAAAGTAGTTTCTCTACCCTAAAATACGGACAAAAAAGCCACAAAAGATACCTTGACTTTCGTCGAACCGAAAGCTGGACGAGAGCAAAACCATTTTTGGGTGCTGGTTGCAAATCATACGTGTCATAATCATCAAATTTGAGCATTTCTTACAATAATGTGAAAAATATCATTCGTAACTTTGTTTTTTCACCGCGTGTTTCAAATGACCCAATTAGGGGTTTTAGTTTTGAGCCTGTATATATCAGTCGTGAACTTAGCCTTATTTATGAAACTTTGCAAGAATCCTAGAAGGACCTCTAACATTGCGATGTCTAGCATTGTTGTGGTTCATGAATTCATCCTTCTAAATAAGCTCTTGGTTGGAATCATTTGTGAACTTAGCCTTATTTGTGAAACTTTGCAAGAATCTTAGAAGGACCTCTAGCATTGTTGGCGCTTATCACTAGGATAAGCTCTTGGTTGGAATCATTCGTGAACTTGGCATTATTTGTGAAACTTTGCAAGAATCCTGAACCTCTAGCATTGCAAAGTCTAGCATTGTTGGCGCTTATCACCGGGATAAGAAACTCAATCTTATCCATATATTATAGACCTTTTAGGTTCTAACGTGTAACCAAAATGATGTGATGAGTATGAAATCAAAGATAATTATGCATATTTGATGACTCTAATCGATAATATGGAAGTTATAAGTATGTTAATTAGGTCTAATTTCTTAAATACTAACCTTTTTAAACTTTTTTTTTTTTTTTTCCATAAGGGTAAAGACGTTGTTAGTTACTAATGGTGCTTGTTTTCACAACTTCACTGAGAGGAAATAGGTTGTGATCCCCACATGCATGATAAACAATGGGCGACCTTCAAGTGGTGGCGCCATCAAGCCATGTGAGGGCCAAGATTGATTAGTGTCATGATGCAACTGAGGAGGATGGTGCATCATCCAACCCACCAAGAGTGTGCATTCAAGCCAAGCTGAGGCATACACAAGGTTCGAGAGAACAAGGTAATACGAGCACACATTTCTTCCTTGAGCCATCACCTAGTGTGAGAGTATCAAGTTGGCTCTCTTGTAGTGATGTCGGGATGGCTTCACACGTGTGCTCAAAGAGTCATCAACAAGATGGCTTCACACGAGTGGCAAGACCAGCATCCGCTCAAGAATAGAGCATCAAGCTGAACGTGGGTGACATAGTGAACGAAGTTGCAACAAGACCAAATAAGTGTTAGTGTAGCATTTGTCACAGGAAGGTGGCCAATTGAAAAGTTGGCGACAGTTTAGTGCCAACACGTGGTTGAGTTACAAGCTTCTCGACTTTGCTTCAGAAAAGGGTTGTGGCCATTACAAGAGAATGTCGTGATACACAAGCCCATGTTGTGATCGTAAAGAGATGTGGCATGACGAGTGAATGTTAGGACTTTGCTTCAGAAAAGGGTTGTGGCCATTACAAGAGAATGTCGTGATACACAAGCCCATGTTGTGATCGTAAAGAGATGTGGCATGACGAGTGAATGTTGGGATACAAATCTATGTACAGCTTAGAGAATACGACGGTTTGGGCCAAGATAGCCACGTTTGGGGTGGCTCCTCCTAGCTCATGCGAGGAATATTGATGCTAGCTTTTTCCATGGTTTGTCTAGTGAGTCGGAGCCGAGTCCAAAAAGTGGTGAAGTTACGTCCCTGGAGGGGATAGCCCACAACCATTGGGTAAGTTGTGTTTTATTGTGCTTATGTTGCGAGTCTTGGAGATCGAGAAAAAGTCTGACAGTGGGATAACGCATAAGTAGTGCACAAGTTCTGTATTCATTATGGAAAAATGAACAAGTCAGCGTGTCAAGTGAGCAGCCAGTCCGATAATCGGGTTGTCATCGAGACGATGCCGAGACTAAGTGTGGTAGAGTATCACAATCAACGATAGGAATGTGCCCCCAAAAAAGGTATCGATGATAATGACTAGGTTAAATGGGAGAAAGCGTCACAACCTCACTAAGATAAAGTAGGTTGTGACCCCTACACACAAGACAGACAAGGGGCCTCAAGTGGCACCCATTCGGCCACGTGATGACCAAGATTGAGAAGTGTCATGATGCGACCGAATAGGACAGTGCATCATTAAACACACCACAAGAGTGTGCATTCAAGCCAAGCTAAGGCATACACAAGGCTTGAGAGAATGAAGTGACATGAGTGTCGAAGACCAGCTTGAAGTCGGAGTTATGACTAGGTAGGGCCCCAAGTGGGGCCCTCACCTCAAAAGTCAGGTTTCGATATGAGTTTCAGCATGCGACTCATGAGTTAAGTCCGTCTATATGAAAGATGAAAGCTCATCAAATTTTGTGTCAATCATGATCGTATAACTACTCGCCAAAATGACATCTACTCGAGAAAGATTGGAAATGCCTTAAAATGTACTAGAGGAAGAGGCATGGTGTCAGCTCTCCACCACCCCTAGGTCCTGGGCCTAGGCAACGAGCTACCCTATGCGACATATGTATGTCACAGTATCGGCGTGTGGGACAAACATCTTGGGAGTCTACCTTTGAAAATGTCTTACAAGGACAGTGTCGACATTGCACCCTATCCCATGTGTCGGAGGTAGGATTATGTACCTATTGTTTGGAACGAATTTCGTAAATGATTTGGCGTGGACACGAGAGGCTCCAATGCCTCGATAGAACTCAAATGGATGGATGTTCACAATGCCTTGATGAGATAAACAACACACATATCTATCCCGAGACATCACATCATGATGCATGAATTGTTCGATGAAAACCTAGATGTGTTGCATCGAGAGACCTTGGTATAGAATAGAGGCAAAGTTGAGCCAAATGACTTACCTAGCATAAGGCAAGTTGGTGAGGGTCACAAACTATTAAACATACAGCATATGTAGCCGAACAAATTCAGATTCCACACAAGTTGTGTTCAGTTGGTAAACCTCGCAGGACTTAAGTTTCCCCCGTCAAACCTTGTCGTGAGTGTGCTAAGATCACTACACCATAACACTTGCTATGAAGGTCACGGAGATAGCCATCATGAAACATTTCAAGTTTCAGAGATGTCTGGTTGCAATACTTTGTTGAAAGTTACTAATCACTCCCCTTCAACCGTGGCTGTATTAGAATTAATACTCAGTGTAAACAAATTAATTCAATAAGCCGCGTAGAAGAAAACCCACGAATGACTGAAAAATCTGAATATTATTTATCTGATAGATACCCAAAATGAAAGCCAAGAAGATTATGGCAAAAAAAGGGCAGATTCAAGAACAAGAACAAGAACAGGCAGAATCCATACATACAGATTTAACCTCTCGCTTCCCTAACCTCATATCTACACGATCCACAGACTGATCTCAAACCATAAAAGAAAAAAGAGTTCAATCCCAATCTCATGTTCTTCCCCTTCTGCAGATTCCCGTTTTCTCACTTAAGATCTTCAACCACGAAACCACAAACTGTTCTTCTTCCGTAGTTTCTTTAGTTTTTGTTTTTGATTTATCTTCGAGTTTAACTATATGTAAAATCTAAGCGGCGGCGACGGTGCCGGCGCGGAAAGGATAGTCCGGCGGAGGAGAGGACTTATTAGGTGAAGCGGATCTTCTTCTTTGTTGATCCTTTTTTCTCAGAGCTTTCATGGCGGCCGATGATGATCTTCTCCATTTTTTCTCTTTTGCTTCGTCTATTTCAATTTGTTCTTGTCTGCAATCTTCGCTACAGAATGGTGTATCTCCTCTGTACAAATTATGAAACGAAATGATTTTAGCCCTAAATCCCTGTTTGGTTACTGAGAAAATATGAACCAAATATTTTCCCGGAAAGAAAATCCCATTAATCAAATAAACTCCCCTAAATCCCCCAAAAAAACAGAGAGAACTCAACGAACCTGTACATGAAGATATCGGCGTCATTCCCAAGGGGCTTCCGGCAAAGGAAGCAGGAATCCAAGAAATGGGAAGGTCTAGAGCAGGCGACGGCGGAGAGGCTACGGAAGCTTCTGGATAAGAAGCAGTGGCCGGAGATGCCAGGTTCCATGTCGCCGGCGAAGGAGGCGAGGCCGTCGTCGTCATCGTCTTGGAGGAAGCAGGATTTCCTTGTGGAGGTGGTGGGGTTTGAGGAATCCATTGGAGAGAAAGAGAGAGAGAGATTTGAGTTGCAGAGAAATGAAGATGGTGAAGGTTTTAAAGAATCCGTTGCCTCGGATTACAAGTTGCGGAAATTGGATGTAAATTTACATCCATGTCCTTCTAGCTGCTCCCATCAAAGTTTCTCGATTTTTTAAAATTTTATTTTATTATTATATTAAATTAAAAAATTTAACCATAAATTTATTAATTAAAAGTTTAAAATTTTATTAGAAAATCAATATAGATAATTTAATGATGTATTAAATACTTTTAACTAAATTTATAATTTAATTTTTTTCATAATAAGTTATAGAAAAAAAAAATAAGCATAAGCTTTCCGACTTTTTTATCATTGACTATTACGACCTCTAAGTAATCAATTTTTTTTGGTATATTACACTGATCATTTGTACGGTAAATTTTTAAATTTTTAAATTTTATATTTAATATAATTATAACATATATGGAAGTTTAAGAAGAAATTTTGGTATTAATTTAATTATTTTGATAGAGAAAACGAATAATATTATGTTAAATTAGAGTTTTTTTTTTTTAATTTTTAGAATATGTTTAGAAAAACATGATATTAAAATCACTATTATTCTTTAAAAAAAATGTTTGGATTTTATGCAATGGCATGAATGTAAATAAGTAGAAAATGAAGGGTAAACAAAATACACCTCATTTCCATAATAAAAATATCTTTTCACACAGTCTTCACTCTCTAGAGCTAGGTGGGCCCCACGCTAGGCTTTTTCTCTGGACTCGAGGCTCTGGCGCTGGTGACGTCATAAGGGAGGAGAGGTCCCACGCTCTCTCGGGTTGCGCGTGAACTTGACTTGCTTCACACCGTTTGCCATTAATTGGATTTCCCTTCCTAATACAAACCTATGTTTTAACCAATAAAAAAAAATTATATAAAGGAAATTAAAAATTTAAAAAAAAAAAAAAAAAAACTCTAATTTAACCAATAAAAAAATAGCCTATTAATTTAATAATTAAAATTTCACGGACTAAATTAATAATTTAATTTTTAAAAAAAATATGTGCATGAAAAATTATGATTTGAAAAAACGAGCTAAACTCGAACCAGAAGAATTCTCTCTCAAATAACGTTGTACTTCATCAATGAATTACTATACGAAACCTCATAAATGTATTTCTATCTATTTTTTATTTTATTATGAATTAAAGAAATTGAGTTATTGATTTAATTTTATTGGAAAAAAATTCCCAACACTATTTTCAATTTTGTAATTGAATCTTTCTATACAAACTTTTAAAAGTGGTTTCACCATTTTCAACTAACGTTGAAAATTTTGCATTGTGGAAAATTCTTATTTGGATTATTCGGTCAATCCAATAAAATTAAATGGGTCCACAACCAATCACTTTTTTTTTTTATTTCAAAATTAAATTTATTAGAAATGTCGATGTTGAATCAGTTCACCTAATGTACTGTCGAAACCCATTAAAACCGTTTAGAATAACAAAATTAATGCTTTTAGGTTCATATTTATGCAATATCACATTATTTTAACGAACCCCAATAAAGCTTTTAATGCATCGAGGTAGTTGGTATCAATTAGGTGATACGAGAACGAGACCTAACAAAGTCTCGATTATTGTTAAAGCAAGCAAACATCAAGCTTTTCAACCGAATCATAAGAAACCATATGGTGTGAAGCTTTTTAACATGATGAATGTTTCGACCCATATGAAATTCGTAGGTACTTTCTTTAAAGGAAGAATCACGTAATTTACTCTTTATTTATAAAATTAAATCGAAAAAGAGAATTACATTTATTTTCTCAATTATTTAAATGAAATTTAATTAGGGAAGAAAATGGAGTGCATTCCTTAGTTTGAGGAGCATGGTGACAAAAATATTATTATTTTTTTAATTTTTTAAAATGATTTATTAAATAATATTTAAAAAAAAAAAAAGAAAAAGTAGGTAACTTGGAGTCAAAGAACAAAGAGTCTAAAGGCGTAGACTTTCATGAGTTGAACAAAGAGGTGGTTTTGGTCACGGGTGGCATTTAATGCTCTCTTAATTATTTTCTAAATTTAATTAATTAATTTCTTTTAAAAAAAAAAAAAAAAACATTTTCTATTATTTTCTTTTTTTTCTTTTTTTTATTTCCTTTTCAATTATTGTTGCCTTGGGTTTTTTTGTCATTTCATATGAGCTTTAATTATGACTCATAGGATAAAAAAAAAAATCAATAATTAGATTATAATTTTTTTTTATTATTATTAATTTGGCCATAAAATAATTGAATTTGAAGGGGAAGGTGTAGAACACGCGCTAGAAACTACAAGTGGGGAGTGGTAGGGTGAAAAAATAACGAATAAAATAGAAATAAAAAAAGAAAAGAAATTGTACGATTTCACTTTTCCCATATTCTTTTGTCGTTTTCCACTCCCATTCTTTTCCTGGACGATTTGCGGATGTCATCATCTTTCTCTCTCATGCCCGTTGCCCGTTGCCCTCTCTGCCCCTCTTTTTGATTTCTCACCGCTTTACCACGTGCCTCCCAAATCTCTTTGCCACCCTTACCTCCCGCCACGTGGATGCCATAAATCAACTGCCACGTCACCTAACCGTCAACCCCGTTACTTTCTCTTCACCCTTCGTAACTGAATTAAAATTTTAGTTAAGACATTTTTTTTTCTTAATAATTTATATATATATAATACGTCTGAGCTAATAAAGTTATGTTTGAAAAGAAAGACACGTTATTTTTTAAAAAAAATTTATATTTGAATTAATTTTTTATTTTAAAAAGAGTTATAATATAGATTTATATGAATCATTAACGTCTAAGTTAAGTTAAAATAAAAGATATTAATTAAATTTTCTTCCTCAACGCTATCACGAATGAAATTTTTTGTCCGACTTGTGTCTGGTCCCCCACGTGATGAGGTGATACCTACAAGGTCCCGACCTACAAGAATTTGTCGACCATCTCTAATTTAAAAATTAAGTGCTAACTCCCTTTCTTTATATTATGCTTGATGATATATAAGGTGATAATGACTTACACAACGTCACAAATAAAAAAAAATATTGGTGAAATACATGATAGGAATAATGGACGGTTGTTAATCAAATATAATTAAATTAATAAAACATTATTTATGGACGATTTAATTATGAAAAAAAAAAAACTTTAATTGATTATTTAAAAAAGAAAACTATCGCTCCCTCAATTAAAAATGTTATAAAGAATATATTTTCATAAAAATATTTCTAAATTTTGTCTAAAAAATACTTATAAACTCTAAAATATCCTTTCACTTTCAAAGTTAATCCTCGATTAATTTTTTTTTTTTTTTTTTTTACCAGTATTACCTCTACAAAAATAACCATTAACTTTTACCATAGCATAAATACTTTAATTTTTATAAATAAAAATAATCATAACTAACTAAACCACAGAAATCATTTATCAATATTAGTTTATGAAAATTTTTTAAATTAACTTTTTTTTTTTTTTTGACATTTTAAAAAGATTAATAAGAATAATTTTGAACATTATATAATAATATATTTTTAATATATTTTTTAAACAAATTATTTAGTTCAATTTCACCCGAGTCGTTTTCAAATTATATGAGTGGTCCATTTATTTTATATTTGAATACCTTTCGCTTTACACGCTAACATAATTTTATATGCCAGTAATACACATATACATACATACATATCACATACATACACACATGTATATAATTTTTTTTTAATGATAATGAATATTTTAAAAATATTTATAATTCTCCCCAATTTTATTAATTTCTATATATTACGATATTCATTTTAATTTTTATAAATAAAATAAGAATAATTAAAAAAAAAAAAGTTGATTATTTTGTATTTAAAAAATGGAAGTACTTAATAATGAAAAAAGTTTATATAATTTGAATTCAAACTTTATATAACTTTATGTAAAGTTGAGAAAGACATTAAAATAATTTTGGATGATTTTATTTGAATAATTTAAGAATTTATAATAATGGGATGGTGTAGCCTATGGTGAGCTGTTTGGAAAGAGACATGAAATTGAGTAGAGGAATCAAAGGGAATGGGAGTGCATCATTTGGCCCACCTTTATATCTTTATCATATAAATAATTATATAAAATAAAAAAGGAAGAAAGGGACTATATGGGCAAACCAAAATGGGATGAATTTGCACAAAGAGACATTGCTTTCCATATTTCCCTTTCACTCCCCATTCAATTATCTCACTAAAATTATGTAAATCGGGTGTGAATTCAAATTGTATCCGAATGAGAGCGGTTTTGAAGATGGGATGTGATAACAAACTAACCAAAGGGAACGTTTTGATACTAAAGGATAAGGAATCGTTATAAAGGAAGTAAGATTCGGATTCTCTTGTTCATTGAATATCTCAAGGCTAAGAACACTTATTTGAGATTCGAATGACTCTATCAATAAGATCGATCATGTTAAGCTTGAGTGATTCTAAACATGCAATCTGAACGGCATAGAATTCCGAAGAAATTTAGTTTTTGGCTCAAGAAAAGCAAAAATGCTCTTTTTACTTCATTTTCCAAGTCCCTCGGTAAAAACAACCATTTAAGAATAAATGAAGCTTGATTCTCTCTCATGTGCCATGAATTGCAATATCTTGTGATAATTCGAACAAAATTTTCTTCACATATTCGTTAAAGTTTATATTACATGATTGATGTCTTGATTCATATCAAGATGGTTAAAAAAGGTTTAAAAGAATCAAAAGTTACTGTCTATATCAACAAGGTGTACCTTCCTTCTCAATGACTCAATCATAGAAATTTCAAAGTTAAGCGTACTTTGCTTGGAGCAATTCTATATTGAGTGACTTCACGTGAATTTTTTTAGGACGCATGTGGGTGGAGACGAAGCATACTGAAAAGACTATATTGGCCTGCGAAAATAGTTTTCACTCTTATTTTAATAGTGACCATGTCATAATTAGATTCAAATAACAGTGTTTTAAGTAAATAAATAATAATATTTTGATGGATCATGCGCTATCATTTATTTATTTATTTATTTATTTATTTATATATATATATATATATATAATTGTGGTAGCTACCATAGTTGTAATGATATGATAATGATAGCGACGAGAAGGAAGACGATAGCAATGAGAAGGCATTAACTATGATGGAAACATTTACGAAAAAGTCCAACGACTTTGGAGTATTGTATGATGCTTGTGGGCTAACAACTCCAATTTTTCTTCAGTGGATTATCGAAGGTATCAGCTAATATTTAACGTAACCACTTTTGTTTAATGAATCGCGACTTGCTATCTTGCTAAACTTTAGAAGACACGTGTCTATGGCAGGCTTGAAGCACGTCGAGATTACTTTCGATAGTTGAGTCTACATGCCTAAACCAAAGAGATAAACACCATGAAAAATAAGTTGTTTACTATAAGAAAATTATGAGAGAGAGATACCTTCACCAAACGTCATAATTGAGGGCGTCAAGAAAGATCTCTTTCTCCCGATGCAATTAAACTACTACTGTAGGGAGAAGAAAAATTCTCCGCTACTTCTCTCGATACGCCACTTAATAAGATTGGAGAAGGGCGTCTAAAAAACATATATATTATTTAATATGATAATACAATAATTTATTTCATTAAATAAATAGAAATAATTTAATTTGATATTAAGATATTAATTTAATGTAATAATTTGACCCTAAATATTGAAATTATTAAATTTTTTGGAATAAAAATCCTCTATGCATTAAATAATATTAAATTATTGAGTATATTTTAATAAAAAGAAATTATACATAAAATTAATTACGATTATTATAAACATTAATATGCACAATTATATAATTATTGTGAGCTCCACGTGATACAGCACGTGCTTCCCACGTGTGTTTCCCACGGAGTAACATGTCCATCTTAATGAAGCATTTCTGTACAGTGTCAAAATTACAGTTTTATTTATTTGTTTCTTATATAAAAAAAAAAGGAATCATTTTTTTAAAAATAAAATAAAAAAGAATTAAAAAGGGAAGAAATTCCCCGTTAAAAGAAGTAGCCTTATTATTGGTTGGTTTTTAATAATAAAAAAGGAAAAAGGTTTTGGATAATAGAAAAGAATTAATTTAATTAGAAATATTATTTAAATAATAATAATTAAAAAATGGGTTTGTTTTGTAGTTAATCAAGGAGACACCATGAAGCAATCCCTCTTTTGTCCTTATACTAATTTAATTAATTAAAAGATATCATAATGTTGGTTTATTTTATAATTAATTTTGGTGGAAGCTTCAAGGCATCTTACATTATGCTTTTAATATATATATATATAAATGTGTCACCCCAACTACTAAGCATATTATAATTATTTGTTTTAGTTTAATGCTCCTCTTAGTGTTGAAAATTGTCCCTCCCCTAATTTATTTATTTCTTTTATATATTCTCTATTTTCTCGTATAAGGTCGATTCTTATCCTTGCAGCTCAATATGGGTAGGAGGTTCATCACTTGGATATCAAATCAGTATTCCTAAATGGCAAGTACGTTGTCCAACCTGAAGGCTTCGTCATCAAAATCGAAAAGCGTATATGTTATCAAAGGCCCTCTATAGTTTACGGCAAGCATCCAAGAAATAATTGAATTTACCCGAAGATGTAGAACCCAGAAATAGATGGTCTGGTAGTTCAACAATCATTCCCGTCAAAATTGCAATATGCTTGTAATCTCAAGTTGTTTTTAGATGGTAGTAGAAGTCTTTGATCAGGCGTACCTTTGATGTATCTCAGAACTCGAAGAGTTGCCTTCCAAGGAATTTCTCGAGTAAACAAGTCTTGAGAAGTTGAATTTCTTTGAGATTATTGTCTATCAACAGAATGTCACCAACATAGATAAGAATTACAGTGAAAGAAGTACCTCTACTCTTAGTAAATAAAGAGTAATCGACTTTGACTGAGTGGAGCCTGTATTTTGTATAGTGCTAGAGAATATGAAGAACCAATTGTGACAAGCCTCTTTTAACCCATAAAGAGACTTATATAGCCGACATATTGTATTTTCCTCCTGGCACCGAAGACTTGGTGGTAAAGACATGTAGAATTCGTAGTATAGATTACCATGAAGAAAGACATTCGAAGACCCAAACTCCTTACTCGTGACCTATAAAAACGCCTCGACCCAAGATTTACGTCCCAGCCCAAATACCTGCAGACAAACACCTACAAACTCGAGGCCCAACACCTGTCGCGGCCCAACCCAAATAACCGTAAGCCCAGCATCGATCCGCAACCCACGACCCAACGACCCACGCCTCGACCCGACTTCAGTCTACACACATGTCATCGCCTCATTGCGCCACATGTCACGCCTGCAACCAAAATCTCCTTCGACTTATGTGGCTTAGTCAGCTTGGCTCGGCTCTGCGTCTCAAAAGTCAGTCCCTCGACTAGGTTAAGGAGAATTTGTCAAATTTCCACCAATCCAACCATCCCGAAGCTGAAATTGACCTTGTTTAACGCAATTAAGGCCAGTTTAAAGTCCAATTTCTCGATTTAAGTTAATTTGAGTTACTAACGAAACACAATGAGTGGTCTAATAGGAAACGACAATCGGAGTTACTTGGAGCAATTTCGAGGAAGGGAAAGCAAACATACTCGAGTTTAGGAAAACGCCGACAAAGGTCAACCAAATAAGTGAGTTTACTATCGAATTGGTTAAAATTGTATGTTGTATGATGACACTTTACCGTGGCTTTGCATGTGTCATATGCTCGTATATGTGAATGGTTATGAAATGATATGTGAATGTTATGCTATATGTGATGAAATAATATGTTTACGATATGATATGTTAAGATATGGTATGGTTGACAACATGCTTATGATATGATATGTGAATATTATGTATATATTATAAAGTAGTATAATTGATGATACGACGCATCTACAATGAATGATATGATATGTGCATGGAATGATACGTTACATTAGAAGACACATGTTTATGATATGACATATGCTCGACATGAATGATATGTGATATGAATGACATGCAATATGATGAATTGGCATAACGCACAACCCTGATATACACATGAAAAGTTATTATAAAATGACATGATAATGAAAGGAAAACGCTAGAAGGGTTGTTATACATGATAATGAAACTAAAAACGTTGGGACCTCATGCGTCATTGTGTGTTCATGCATCGAGGGATACCCCTTCTTCTTTTACGATGGTACGGATACGTACACTACAAGGTAGGAAACGATCATTATATTTATTATAATGCTGCAATGATCACTATGTTTAACGGGTGTCCGACATCAACAACTCCCAGAGAATGCTCGCCCAACAAAAAAGGAGCCCAGAAGGTGTGCAAACTGATTGGTGGTCCATACTCGCATGTGTGGACCGTGTGTAGAACAGTAAATAAACATCCAATTAACCCGCTTAGGATAGCTGTCTAAAGAATAAAGTCAATTATAATGTTATATAAATTCTCTTTTATTCATTCATTAATAATTTATCAATAATTGTATAATGTTTTGACATGCATAATTAATTCTTAAAATATTATTATACTAATTATTTACCATTAAAAATTTATACAATTTTTCTAAAAATCTTTAAAAATGTTATTAAAATTAATCGTTATATAAATTCTAATTTCTAAAATTTAAGTATATTATTCGTAATATACTCATTAATGAAGAAAAAAATTAAACTAAAATTAAATTAATTAAAATTATTTTAATAATTTCATGTAATAATTAAAATTAAATTAACTAATGCAATAAAATTGTTGAACATAAATATTATTTATTTGTATGAAATTTTAATAAATTTTCAGTAACACTCAACATAATTATCTTTAATTTCGAAACAACTTATTTCCAAACATTTTAGTATCGACATCTTATTTTTAGGTTTTTTAAACAAAATTTCTAACTAAACAACCTTTTAAAATATTTTTATGTTCATTATATGAAAAAAGAGCAACTAAATTTCATTTTACTAAGAAATTTTCTTATATTTTAAAAAAATGCTTAATAATGGAGAGAAATTAAAAACCTATGAACCCATTTGAACCATATTATGCAAATGCATTGTGGGCTTTATTAAATGAAGCCCAAAAATGGAGCCCAGCCGGCCCAAAGTTTTTCAGTAAGCCCATAATAAAAATAGTATATTATATTAAAGCCTTTTTATTTAGAAATCTGAATTAAAATAAAAAATTAAACTAGTTTTAAATTTTGTATTTAACTTTCTATAAATTATTAATTTTATGCTTAATGATAAATTAAGCATAAAATTAAAAGGCACATTATTGATTAGAACAAGCGTGTAAATTAATTATTGATTAGAACAAGCGTGTAAATTATTAAGCACGGGGATTTATCTTTGTTTTGGTATCCTTTCTCACTAAAATATACAATATCCACTGTATCATGTCATGTTCATCGTTGGATTAGAACAAGCGTTGCACTATCAAACATACAACTATACTAACCGTAACAGTGCTTCATATATTTATCTCTCCACACATTATTGATTTTAAAACTTTTTTTAAATATTAAAAAATAAAATAAGTGTAAATTATTTCAAAAAAAAAAAAAAAGAAGAAGAAGAAAGGAACGAAAACATAAGATAAAAACAAAATGTATTGTTCTGTTTTTTTTTTTTTTTTTTTTACCGTTTTTTCAGTTTAATATTATATAATAATTTTTTTTTTTTTTTTGGTTTTACCATTGGGCCTAGGGCACTCAGGATCAGGCCATTGGGCCTTATTGGGCCTTACGAAAGGTAAACTTCAACACTGGAATTCCTCACGGCTGGACAAAGTGGGCACGTGCGAACCACTTGATCGCAATCCGTACAAACGCACAAATGCCGACACGGCAACAAAACCACCGACGCAACTCGCTTCCAACACACTTTACAACTCGGTCCAAACTCCGCGCCGATTCGCTCCGGGTCAACATAACACGATCCGGCATCCTCCGCCGCCGCCGCCGCCATACAATCGCCTCCGCCTTCTCCGCCGCTGCTAATCCCAGCGCCCCTCATTATCGCCTGCTGCAGCTGTGCCTGTAGTGCAGCCGCCGCCGCCTCCTCTGCCTTTGCCTTGGCCTGCCACGCCTGCGCCTCCACACACAGCCTGGCAGCGCGTGCTTCCAACTCCGCATGGCGGCGCGTAGCTTTCTCCACCTCCATTTCCTTCTCCAATAACCTCCTCGCCACTGTCTCCTCCGCCGCCCCCAGCAGTTCCCTATAGTGCCTTTGCCGTTTCTCCGCCAACGCTCGCCGCAGCTCTTCCTCCTAATCAAAACCCAAAAAAACTCAACATCAAAATTCATAACATTTTTTCTTTTTCTTTCAAATTCCCATCTGGGTTTTTCAAATCAGTACCTGAGTTTGAAGGAATCGATCAATTTCATCACGTTGCTGTCTGGTTTGAGAGGAAAAATCCTCAGACAAGAAAACAGAGGAAGAGAGAGAAACGAGATTGGTATCATTCCGCGCCGGCGGCGGAGGATGGTGGTGGAGATTCGGCTGTTGGTCGTCGGAGGACAACCGGAGGCCAGTGGAAACGACATTGGAAGGGTGGTGGTGGTGGTGGTGGTTATGAAGCTGAGAAAAGTCAATAATCTGAGGGTGAAAACAGAGAGGGTTGATTAAGGGAGGTGAAACAGAGAGAGAAACAGAGACATCTCTTCCTCTTTTCCTCAAATTGTTGAAATGATTCCCACCTGATTTTCAAATTCAAACCCAAACCCATCATCAAAACCTCTTCAATTTCAATGGGTCGATCCAAAAAAAAGCAGAAACCAAAACTGAAAATGAATCTAACCTCCATTGTTGAACAGATGATGAGACTGTTGAAAAACATCTCCTCCTCCTCCTCCTCCTCCTCCTCCTCCTCCACCACCACCACCAGGTTGAGGTTGTAATGAATAATCATGTTCAGAATCTTGAATGTTTCTGCAAATTCAAGAGGAAAGATGAACAACAACAACAACAACAACAACAAACAAACAAACAAACAAACAAAAAGAAAAAACCAAAAAATTGGATTGAGAAAGAAAACAGAGAAAAACAGAGGAACCTGTTGAGGAAGAGGACATTGGAAGGGTATTGAGCTTGAACAGCCATTGATATGGAATCAATGAAATGACAGTGAGAGAACTTGAGTTTGAGATTGGTTTATGGAACCAAAAGTGAAACGTAAATGAAAAAGAAAAAAAGATATATACAGCTGAGGTTTCTAGAGAGAGAAAGTGAAGGAGAGAGAGAGAGAGGGAGGCAAGAACATTAAAGGCTACCACAGAAGAAGCATGAAACGCACAACCCGGACTCTTCAATGACAGAGAGAGAAAAAAAAAAGACGAGATTTATACTACTAATATTAATATTCTCTCACTTCGGTTTTCTAACTTGTGCCGCCGCCGCTGCCGCCGCCGTGTGTGGTGGTTCCCGGCGCGGAGCCTCCGTGAGTTGTGGTTGAGTGGGAGAATGAACGTAAAGGGAAAAGTAAATGGGGGAGAGAATTGATTTATATAAATACAACGGAGAGAGAGACAGAATTCATGATATCTATTTCTCTCTCATCAGCCACATTTTTTAAAAAAGAAAAATAATTAAATTAAATATATATATATATATATATATAATATAATTCATAATTTTTTTTTCACCCATAACCAATATTTGATTTTTTTTTTCCATTTATTTATATTTTTATTAAATTACAAATTTATTTCTTAAAAATTATAAAGTTCGAAAAAGTTTAAAAATTTATCGTATAGTTTTAAAAATTGGTGGCCAAACGTATAATATACTATCATTTTTCATATGATCAGATGACGTTTGAACTATATATATCGAGATTAAAGATGAATGATTTAAATTTTTTATAAAAAAAAGTAATTCTGTATTTAAATTATAGATAAAGACAATCCATATTAATGGATAAAACAATAAAAAAAATATTAAAATAATTTGGTATATGAAATAATTAATTAATTAAGATTTTGATGAACCGGCCGAATTGGTTGACCTTAGCAAATTGATATGTGAAAGATGAAGGGATATGTGTATACGTACCAAATCTTGTTCAAGTTGTGTAAAGCCATTGATAATGACCTAATTTGAAAGCTGTTTTTGGGATTTTCTTAACCTTTCGAAATAAATACGCACAAGAAATACGAGAATTCAACCGATTTAGACGATTGAATCAAAAACATGAAAATTGAAGTGGGTTAGATTTGTTATTTTGTTTGGGTTGGGTTGAATCTTTTGAAAATGAAGAATTTAGGTCCGTTCGTGAGCTGACATTTTCTTAGTTGGGTCAACATAACCAACCTGAAAATAGAGCTCACATTTTCAAACAATCACGAGCCAGCTTGAGAATAAATTAGGAGGAAGAAAAATATGGAGGGTGCTTATTCAATAGTGTATGAATATCATTATTTAACATAACTAAAGTTCAATGCACTCCACTACACTTTTCGACATTAAAATTTGACACGTTTTTTAATGTATACATTTGACTTTTAATGTCGTATACGGACCAACATTAAAATCTGACTCATAACATTTCCTTGTAATATGGTCACGTTCTTTACTTCCCGTTCTTTAGAGTGAGACTATCATAGGTATTTTAACATACTTTTTCCTCACTCATATGTTTATTTAAAAAATTTAGTAACTTAGATCTCACACCGGTTGAGGAGGAGAACGAAACACCATTTATAAGAGTAGTCCCTAGCAGACGCGTTTTAAAAACCTTGAGGGGAAGTCTGAAACCCCTGAAAGTAAAAATCCAAAAACGACAATATCTGTTAGCGGTAGGGTTTAGCCGTTACAATATTACTACTTAATTTCTAATTTCAACCGTTGAAATAGACTCGAGAACCCCATTTCATCAAACGAGCTCAAAAGTTGAAAGAAAAAAGGTATGTTGTTCACATTGAGAATTCGAAATTGAAATGATCTACCATTTTCCTTATTGAAGGCACACCAACTTAGAACATTTCTTTAGTTTCAATCCAACAATTCCTTGACCCACACTTACTCAATTAATGGGTTTGTTTCTCTTTCTCATTTTTCAACTTAAAATACCCTTTTTAGAGGAGAGATGAATGCAAGTAGGTAACTCATGTATGCCTCTACCTAGACAATTGTTTATGTCACATGTGATCAATTATTAGGTGGGTTAGCTACTAATCTATCGCCTTTCATTGAATTCACGTAAATTTAGCCTCACGAAATGTGCAAGATCAACGTGACACTCGAGTACATAAGGGATATATGAATGAACCGTCGTCACATCCAAATGAGAGTTCATTAGGATAGGATGACTAATAAAAGCTTAAAAGAAAAATAGCATGTGTTTAGTGGCTCAATCATAAGAACATCAAAGTTCAACGTGTTTTGTTTCGAGCAATTCTACGTTGTGTGAACTCTCGAAAATTTTCCTATAAAGCATCAAAGAACTTGTGTTGATTTGTGGGGATGATTTTCATTCTCAGAAGCGAGAAGTAATATGACCATATTGCAGGAGAATATTGAAGTCATCAAGTGTCGAATTCGGATTCCAAATTTTGATGCAAATCCTTGGCATGAGACGTTATAGTTCGGGCACCTCTCAAATTTTTTTATACTTTATATTACAAAAACGTCTATATAAAAGTTATGGATATGTATTTTATAACCGTCCTTATAACTTAAAAATATGATATCATTTAAAGTTATTATGTTATGATATCGTTCCAAGTTATGGTTAAGTTCGAATTCTACCCAAGTTCAATTTGAAATGTTCGTTATTAAAAAAAAAAAAATCTAATATTTAATAAGAAAAATAGCATGCCATGTGAATTATTTATATAAATAATCCCTATTTTATTTATTTATTATTTGTCATTTCAGGTTAAAATGAATGAAGAAAGAAAGGAACAAAAAATGATTAATATTTAGGCACTTTAGTTGGTGATCTATCACTTCATTCAAGATGAATACCTAAAAGTATGTCATTTGAAGCCCACAAAACACACTTACACAACACATCTATCAACTACAAATTCCCCTTTCCCTTCTTCAAATTCAACCCTCAATTATTATATTTTCGGGAATGACGTGATATTGGTATTACTTTAATAAACGACCAATTTTTTTTTTATCTTAATCATCAAATGTGAATCAGAACGTCACGTTTAAACTTAATATATCAATTAATACAAACATAATTAAGTCGGTATTATTAAATAAAATAGGTATGTTAAGTTGTCAATGAATGGATCATGTTTGTCCATTTTTCATAATGCAACTACTTTAAGAATTATTTTATAGGGTTTGTGGAATCCTAATAAGGGCGTACCTATTTTGAATGGTACATCCTACCCTAAACTCTAATAAAATCCAAAACGTATAATGATACAACGAGAAAAAAAGAATAAGAAGAATTTAATGAAGTGGGTGCGTTCTCATTTTTCGTTTGAGTGGATGTACTTTGATGCTGTCTATTTCCTAACTCAACGAAACAATATGAATTAGGTTAGATTGATCAAATTTTTCGGGTTATCGAGTTTTCTAGACACTCCTACCAACAAAAATAAACCTCTTCTATTGCTCCGTGCACTTATCCACAATTACTCTTCAATCCTCATGGCAATTTGCATCCACATTGGTTTATTAGAGGGCAATTTTGTCTTTTCACACCATTTATATCATTTTTATTATTAACCAAACATATATATTTTTAATTATATTTGGTAAAATAGAATATAAAAGAAAAAAGAAAAAGGTAAAGATAGAGAGATGATTGATTTGTTGATGAGTTGGCATTGAAGAAGGCATATGGGGGCATGTGGATTATTGGGGAACAACAATAATGTATTCATGCAATGCTATGAGAAGGGGAAGGAGTTGATTCACGAGGAACATGCTCCTTTTTCTTTTTCTTTTAAAGAAGATCTTGTCAAGCGCACTGGATCGATTGTGGATGTTCCTGCAGGAAAGGCTATGCTCGGGCGTGTGGTCAACGCGTTGGGAGTACCTATTGATGGAAGAGGGGCTCTAAGCGATCACGAACGAAGACGTGTCGAAGTGAAAGCCCCTAAGATTATTTAGTCTGAATTTCACATTTGTGTAACTCTTCTGTCTACTCTGAGTCATGCATATTCTTACATTGATCTTTTGCATGGGCTCGTTGGTGGCTTAGACTAATTCTGATTCCAATAATGCACGTTCACCTATCTCGTCACATCACATCGAGAACTTGTACTACTTCTCGTATAAAGCTTCAAACGATGCCATTATAATATCTACTTGGAAGCTATTGTTGTAATCAAGCTCCATGAGGTGTAACTTAGAATTTCAATTGCTTGCAAAATCCGACTTCAAACATGTATCATGTCTTCCAAGATTTGGTTCAAACATTTAGTCTCACCATCTGTCTAAGAGTGGAAGACAGTATTGAAATTGCGGCGACGCTTTCTGGAGGCCATGCTAGAAGGCCAATGTAAAACGGGTCTTGGTCTAACACAATTGATATTGGCATCCCGTGTGGTCTCACAATCTCTCTCATACACAACTATGCCCAATTACTACTATATAGGTAGTTTACCAGGTAAAAAGTGTGCTTACTTGGTTAGTTTGTTGATGCTCACCCATATTATAGTATATCCATTCAACGTCATGGGTGTCACGATTGTACTTTTTCAATTGTGCAGTATCGTGATCTTGACATGCTTACAACCAGCCTTAAGGGGAACCCAAGCCCCATATTCATTTTTCGCCTGACTTTGTGGCTTTGTGTGATCTTCAACAAGATTTGTATTCGCCAATCGAACACCACTTGTGCAAAATCTAAGCTAGTTCGATGCATGCATGTTCAATCGTTTGCGACTCTAGCTGACTTGCCTCTACACTAAGGCAAGTCATTCAGCTCAACCTTACCTCTACTCAAGGCAAAGGTCTCTTGTAAACAATGTCACATTTCATCGTCATCTCGAATTTCAAAGACACGACCCAAGCATCGTGATACCATCCCATGTCTTGGGAAAGCTCGATCATCTTGACTTGCTTGGACACATCCATTGAAAACTGACCCATGTGTCGACTATCTCATCAGAATATCCCGAACTTCCATCCATCTGGGTTCTCATCAAGCATTGCACTCTTCTGTGTCCATGCTATACCATTAATGACATCCTTTCCAGGTAACAGGTGCATAATCCAATCTCGAACACATAGGTTGGGCGCAACTGTAACAACTCTAGATCTCTACTATCCTAAAGTCGCTACCGTCATCATAACCTATGCTCTTGTGTGAAATTAAACATTTAAAACTTCATCATTTGTCATGGACTTACATGTTTGAAAACATCTTTAAAACAACATAACGAAATACTAAATGAAATAAATAAACAATAAAAGTAAAATACCCTATCTTAACTTAAAGTTTAAGAAATAAAATACTACTATCATATATCATATGTATGTGTCATGGTCTTGACTTGCAATGCATTTTTCAGCCGCACAGAGATGTCTTGCCTTTACTTGAAATAGAAGTAGCACACGACTTGATTATTTTAAGAAACACTTAGTGAGTGACATCACTATTGGGACCAGGGAATGCAAACACATGCAAGTCATGATTAAGGACCTATCGTTAAAACCATCATAGAGGTGGCCTCCACACGACCCACTCATGATTTGATGTGTAGTACTTCCCTACACACGACCCACATGTGCGAGAGCGTAGATCTCCGGATGGTTCGCACCTCCCTGGACCCATCATAGTTGAGCTAGCTGTTCATAGCGACGACTGGAGGTCAACAGATACCCGAGTGTCATGCGAGAAATGATGATCCTCATCATCATAGTGTACGCGTTTGTACTCATCGTCATAAATGGGGAAGCAACTTGATGTTTATGTACATACAAATTGCATGGGGAAGCAACTCTTATAGTTTTCATCTTTTAAGTCATCTTTATGACACAACCCTATACATCGTTCACACATTACCTTAGTTAATATGCATGCATTGACCTTCATATGTTCCACGTCATTAACATTAATTAGGGTTGTATCTTAGAAAAATCATCGTCATAATGGATCATGACATTTAATATATGCATATCATCTTAATATGAAATATCGTCATATTAAGATATTTCATCATCATACAGCTTACATCATCATCATACATCTTACATCGTCGCATCATTACATAACGTTATCACATCATCATATAACTTGATCGGGTCATCATATTCATAAAGCATAAATGACACGTGCAACGGCTGGTAAGCATAAATGACACATCATCCCTTTCTCTTTTCCTTTTCCTTTGCCTCCATGCAATACCAAACTCATCTCTCTCACTTGTTTCTATATAACTTTATGTGGATTCCATCCTTTCTCCTCTCCCTTTTAAATTTCCTTCACTTTCTATAAATTCTTTTGAATCATACCAATATGGGGTATGTTTGGTTTATGTCATTTTACATCAAAACTCTCTCATTTATAGCCTCAATTTCAATCTCTACAACATAAACTCAAAAGGGAAGATCCAAACCAATATCATTGTTCTAATTTGCATATTGATATCAATATGGGTGATCATCCCAACCTAAATTTGTCCATATTGATATCAATATTGGGTAGCTTTGTTGTAAGCCATTGTTTGGGAACGCATTTATTGAAGTTTTATCAACTCCCGAGAACAAATATCATTTTCTATGCATCAATGTTGAAACTAGATGGGAAAGTGGCTTCCCATTATCACATGTATAGTTTAAGTACTTGAGTGAAAACATTGCAAATGGTTCAAAATGAGCATGTGGGTTACATTTTCAAAGGAATATATATATATATATATATATATATATATATATATATATATATATATATATATATATATAATATATATACTCTCCTTCTTAAGTGACTTTTTGGGTATGGAATAAATTCTCACCAACAAACCTAACAATGTAAAGGGAGTTTCTAGCACTTTTTCATGTCAAATAAGACTCTCAAACTATTCACTTTTTCCACTATGAAGAAGTTATGAGGAGAAATTAATTACATTTCGTGAAGTTCTAAGAATTCACTGTTTTAACTTTGATCAGTGAGGGTGATTAGACAAGAGAAAGGCTGACACTTTCAAGACAAATTAGTTAACGTTTATAATGGATCGATCAATTATTTATAGTAGTACTACAATTTTTAGAATCAAGAGAAAACTTGAGGTGCACTGGCTTTTTAAGTCCGCCGTCAAATCCTAGGGCTCAACCCTGGACACGCGGTGGAAGCTACCAAGCTGAAGTACGGTAGGGGCAGAGAGAATTTCCGGTGGAGCAGTGAAATGCGTAGAGATCGGAAAGAACACCAACGGCGAAAGCACTCTACTGGGCCAACACTGACACTGAGAGACGAAAGCTAGGGGAGCGAATGGGATTAGATACCCCAGTAGTCCTAGTCGTAAACGATGGATACTAGGCGCTATATGTATCGACCTGTGCAGTGATGTAGCTAACGCGTTAAGTATCCCGCATGGGGAGGCTGGTTTCAAGGATGTACACAAGTTGGGTTGGTGGGTTGTGATAGAAATTTTGAACCGCCTTAAAATTTTGGGTTGGTGATCCAGCAACCTAAATAGAATTCACAACTCAATTCAACCCTAACATTTTATTTTCGAGTTAGGTTGTGTTAGGTTGTCGAGTTATTCGTTTTATTATTATTATTATTCTTTTTTATTACTTTATCTTATATTACATTAATCACTAAAATCTCATAAAAACTCAAATATCAAACATCACTAACCTCAATTAGAAATGTTAAATATTCTTAATTTTTGTACTCTATTCCCTGACTTGATTGAACGAGGTAAAGCAGCTAAGGATTGAATTGACTCTTTTGTAAACTCCTGAACCTTTTTTCACTCGGTCTCACAAGCACTAAGTTTAAGTAAGTTCATTCACTCGAACACCTTTCATAAACACTTTGACTTCCCTACTTGCTCGGTTAATCTTTCATAAACAAGCACATGGTGATCCCTGAGAACTTCCAAAGTTCTACACTCCTAAGTACTCGCGTTTATCATTATCTAGAGCTTCCTGATCCAAGGTTTTTAATCTTAAAACTATATAGTTGGATTGGATGGTAACCCTAGTTTCGAGTTGTACGACCAAAAAGATGTCAACCTGTGAATGAACATGAATGTTTCCGTTTATCAAAAAAATTAATCCAACCCAAAACGAAAAAAAAAAAAAAAAAATCTAACTCAACCCAACTTTTATAGTTTGGATTGGATAATCCATGTTGATTGAATTCTTGGATTATATGAACACTCCGAGACAGATGGAAGGGAGACGGTATAATAGTATTTGAATGATGTGGTCGGAAAGACACGTGGATGGGTTTGGTTTGGTTTGGTGAATTGGCTTAAAACATTGCTTATTTCTTTCCAACACATAAATCTCAACAAACATTATTAAGAATGATGTTTTGTAGTGAAAGAAAAGTGGTTGGCTTTGCCTTTGCCTCCAAGTTGTGTTCTTCCTTCTTCACCCCTCATTAAACATATTATTAAACAATATGTATGCAAGTATATAATTATTTTGCAAAATTTTAAGGGATAGAAAGGTAATTTGCAATTGTGTCCTTTTATTATTATTATTTACTTTTTCAATCACTATATTTCCCGTCCTTTCAATTTACATCACTCAACTCATCCGAGCTTGTCTTAGTCTTATATGATCCAACTCGTCTAAGCTTATCAAGTTTTGAGTTTACATCGTTAGGTCTTTTGAGCTTAATTCTATATTTGAGTTCACATCATCCGGTTCATTTGAGCTCATTTCAATCATTGGTATCACATCATCGAGCTTATCCTAATTGTAAACATATAAAGGTAAAATGGTGCGACCTCGTAATGTTCATCTCCATATATTAAACTTGCAACCTCAATCATTGGGGATTGACTCCAACTTTATATAATTCATTCCGTTTAGGATATGTCCTAGTAGAATCATTTCGTATACATGTAGCAAATGACTTTGCAATTGTTGGTGCACGACCCTAGTAGAATTGCATCATATACACGCAAGGAGTGACCTTGTAGTCTTTAAGGTACAACGCTAGTAGAATCACGTCATATACATGCATAGAGTGACCTTACAACTGTTTTGTCTTCTCGGTTTTCACTTTCAACGAACAATTGTTAATCGTGAGGTAATCAACGACCAATCGCCTTAAATTCTTAGGTATTTCATCATAACAAAAACCCTAAAAATCTTACGTTATCTCTGACGAATTCCAATCGACAATGATGAAAGTTCTCCTTGTCCGATCTCCAAGGGTCAAAGTCCCAGAGTAATTTAAGCCAAATTTCCTCAAACTTCTCACGAATCAAGAACACAAAAAGCTTCAATGAAGATTTTTTAAGCTCATACGTATTAATAATCCCGGACCGAATATGGTTTAAAAACAAGTCCAAAACTCAATCACTAAGCTATTTATCTCTTCCATTTTGTTTTAAATTTCAAATAAGTGTGATTATATTTTAATACTCACAAAAATAGAGTTAAGAGTTCATATTCCAACATTTTTTTTACTTTCCCATTTCAAGGATACCTTCCAACGATATATGCTTCAAATATGTTTTGATATATCAAATTGAATCAATGTGTTCATGTAAGTTTGTACCATACATTTCATGATACTCACAAAAGCCCTAATATGATACCCACAACCTTCTTCATTACTTAAAATGTTTTAACCAAGATATTGTACCTTTAAAAGGACATTAGCAAATGGTAAATAGGGTTTTGGCCCACAACACATTATTATTAAGGCATTATTATTTAAGGGCAAACAAAGGTGAGCTTAAGATAGGTACTATGGTACCCCAAAACCTATACCCATTATTATTATTATTATTATTCCATTAAATTCCATCTAAGTTGTGCAAATCCTTTATAATTAGAGGAGAAGATATATCATGTGCCAAGCATGTGACTTGGGGACAATTTTGTCATTTACTTTTTTTTTTTTTTTTTTTAAATAATTAGGTTGAGAGATTCAAATTTGAATCTTTAAACCTACTAGTTTTTGTCAATCTATATATCTAGATTGGTCACTATTATACTTTATAGCTAATTAAAATTAAATCAATCAATCAACAATTATTACATAAAACAAAAAAAAATAAAAAATAAATAAAAACCCTAAATTTCATTATTAAAGTCAACAGTGGCTCATGCCCAGAATTTGGAATTTGGATCGGGTACTAGATGACTCTAGCATTCTCTTACATCTCGCTTTCTAGGAGTGAAGATTATTCCTACAGATTAACATGAATCATTCTAACATGTTTTGTCTTACTTATATGCATCTTAAGAAAGTTCTCAGGGAGTAATCAATATAGAGTTGTTCCAAGTAAAACACGTTCAATTATGAAGCTTTTATGGTTGAACCAGTTGAAAATTTTGGGAAAAAACGAAGTTTGAAATTCTCTAAAAGACTTTCTTAGTATGAATGGAAGAAAAATTGAGGTTGAATTTAAATATACGTGAATGAAGTAAGGCTTGTGGAGGTAGAGAGAGAGAGATTGAAAAGATTGGTTTTGGGACAAATCCATGGTGGAGCTGTCTATTTTGAAGGCTTTGATTTCATGGGAAAACAGCTTGGTTTTGGGACAAATCCATTGTGGAGATAGCTATGACCAAATTAATGAAGAAAACAGCTTAATTAGGTTCTTTGATGATTACAACAACAAATTAAATCAATTTAATCTTAATGAATTGATAGATTTGGCATCATTTTGTTCCACTAAATTTTTTCTTCCACATTTTTTGATAACACAATTCCTTCACTCCTTGCCCATTAATAATTTTGTTATTACTATTCAAGAACAAGCTCCCTAATATGTCATTATTCCAAATGTGACAAAAAAAGATTTGATGATGGCTAACGTTTAATCCTCTCCCTTAAGATAAGATAAGGCGGAGAATATTCTTAATAATTGTACTACCATGTAATACCTTTATTATTATGACAATTTTCTTTGATGGGTTTAGTTAAGAGTGTTTCAACGACCAAATAATTCAAACAATCAAATAATTTAACTCACAATTTGGAAATCAAAAAATTTATTTCGATTTCTAGGTTGAAATTTTTTTATCTGTCCAACTTGAAAAATTTTGATTGATCCAAAAATTTTCTCATCCTCCCTCCACAAATGAAAGAAAGATAAGTTCATTTACCTTCTTGATTTCGCCTATGGGAAAAGATAGAACGAGGAGTCAGTCAAGACTCAACCTTAACCCTTTGACTGATTTCACGCTTAATCCGTTACAGCAACTTAAAAGAAAGATAGAAGAATGAAATATCCGGACCGGATTGAAGGCGGAACCTGATTTAACTTCTCTTGATCCTCTCTATCTAATCTCCATTACGTGGTACAATATATCTATCGATCCGAAGAACTGACTGGAGAAATTCAAAAGAAAATAACACAATCTTAATTATTTCTTGGGTTTCCTTTCTGAAAAGAAATATTATATCAAAATTCTCTAAAAATGGTTCCACATTTATCCTTTATAACAAATGCATCAAATTCCAAACAAACAAACAAACAAAAAAAAAAAAAAAAAAAAAAAAAATTGTTACATTGAGTTCTCATCCTTCCATAAACAATAGTTTGTTAAAATTTTGATTTCAAAGTTCTAGCTAGTTCTTAATATTTTCTTTTATAAAAAAATAATAGATTGAATATAGGAGAGAGGATCTTCAAATCTTGATTATTTAATGTTTACTTTAGAAAAATGCAAATATGACATTAAAAAAGTAAGAACAACAGATTAATAATTTAAAATATTGAATAATTTAACATGTTGGATGTGAAATTGAATGATAAACAAAGGTAGGAAGTCTTAATATTGATATAAATTCATGTTTTGAAGGTTTCAAACTCCAAACTTTACCTAAACATCAAAAAGAGATTCACCAAAAAGAACAAATCTTTGAAGAAAAAGATAAGAAGATAAGCTAACTCTTGAAAACTACCCTTTAAGATTAGATGCTACATAAAGATCTTAAAAGAACATGAAACAGTCACAAAAGTCCTAACTTTTTTTTGGTTTTGGTTTGAATGTTTGATCCAAAGCCAAAATGGTGACAAAAGATAGAATGGAGCCAATCCCATTCCATTACACATCCATCCCCACCGCCCACTTTCAACCTAATCCACCTCCCCAATTAATCAATACATATCATAAATAAATGCCTTGTCAATGAAGCATAATACACTGTCTTCAATCTAAGGATAATGATAAGACAAATATATATATATACACAAACACTCACACTCACACACCTGTATGGAGAGGAAATTTGAAGCATTTTGGGGGTAGGGACCATCTGAGTGGCTGATGTATTCATTGAATTCTGAATTTGCTGTCTTTTTTCTTTTTTTTTTTTAAGATCAAGATGTGCTCAGATTTGATTAACTCTAGCCTGTCATTTCACAGGTTTGTTTGTCATGTATGTTCATATTTTTAAATGAAGGAAATAACAGCATCTGCATCTGCATCTTCGTTGATTTGGAGAGATTTAGCTGTCCTTGCTAATGCTATATATATTCTTTAACATAAGAAATGAGTTTAGACACCAAAATTTGTAATTATGTTAACAATATGATGCACTAAAATTTCATTTGAATAATTAGCTTTTGAATCCTTTGAATCTAATCGATCCAAAAGAAATCAAGCTTAATCAACCATCATAACATTTGACTTTATTCATGAAATTTGAAACAAATGTCAGCATAAACGACAATGGCTTTCTTGAAACTCTAGTTGCTAAATCATTTGTGGGCTATGAAAGGAACGAATCGAAGTATTTTTCCTCGAAAATAACTAAATCAAAGCCGATTCAAACACGCAAGTTTAGTTCACCAAAACTATGTAGACTGAGTAAATATCTAACCCAAGAAGAAAAAAAAAAAATAGAGCAGTGTGCTAAGGCCATGTGGAGGATATAGGTATTTGACAAAGCAAACATTAAAAAAGAGTGCATTAAAGAAACTTTTGTTGTGAAGTCTAAAATTAATAAACCATCAACCAGTGGCAGTGGAAATGACATCAAGCAGATACCCTAATAGTACAATCGCACAATCAAACAGACCTGATTCCTGCCTGGAAATTACAAAAGTCACAGTTTCTGAAGCAATTATGTTAAACTTATAAATATTAAAAGCTACTTTTCCCAATAAAAATCTAGAATTTTATATAATACAGCACAAAGAAACTCTCTTTTTCATGTGGGGTTGTGTATGTTTCACTTGTAAGCTCTAATCCAACATAATTATGGCAAAGCATTTGAAGGAAACAGAGATCAGACTGAAGCAGAAGGAAAGCATGTGAGAAAGAAACAATGGTGTGAATAATTCATGTAACCTGTATTGTGACTGTCCCATTTCCTTGACTTATTCATTATGAACAATAATATTTTTCTTCAGAGATGTAGAATCATATAATGCCATGATAATGGGGTTGATAAAAATGCCTAATGGCTTCTGAAAAGGTTTGAGCTGAGTAGAGCCATTGAAACTGAAAGCATTTTGACAGCTTTTTTGTTCCAAGGAAAAATAACTTACAAAACTTTGATAGCCACTATGATGAAAGCTATCCTTGTCCTTGTCCTTGGGTTGAGACCTGTAACAATGTATAAAATTCAGTTTGAAGAATAAAGCAAAGGAAAAGCACTGCCCATTAAGAAACTCCCAAATCCACAAAAGCTCAAGAAAAAAAAAGGTTTTAACATGGAATTCTTTGTCATAAGATCAATGTTTCCTATGGAATCCATTTGGTTTTTCTTTTCTTTCTTTTTGGCCTTGGCTGTTGGGTGGTGGGAATGTGCAAGCAAAATGACTTTGATTCAAAGATAAATAATGAATGAGATAAGGTCGCGTTTGGCTGTCCCCATTATGTACACATACTGGTTCCAATTGTTTATCCTTAGCAATTGGAATGAGGCAACATTACACAGCCATTAGTGGAGGAAAAAACTAAAGCAGAGAGGAATTTCCTTTTCTTTAAGGCATCTGAACTACCTCATCTTGTGACTTGCAAAAAGGCAAATGTATCCTGTAGAAACCACATGTTCCAACTTGATTTATCCTGCAATTATAGCTTTTGAAAAGAAAGTTCAACGACTAAACCGACTACTACTGTAATAGGCCCAGTATTTGCAATCTTCTGGCCCTAAAAAAGCAGCCCATGTTGAAAACTTTTCCTATTAAAACATCCTTTTCACAAACTTCTAGCAGATCTTTCTCTGAAGGTTTTCAATCTCACATTTCCAGCTAGAAAAATGACGCCCCAAATGCCCAATCCTAATTCAAGCACAAACTCAAAGTTCATGATCCATCCTGATCATGTTATTGCACATCACAAATAAGAAGAATCAAATAAATGAGGTGGAAATTGTGGAAAGATAATGCACATTCAATGCTATTACCATATAATCATCAACGGCCGTTGAGAGAATAAATTACATACGGGCATAACAGCATCATGTTTGCGGCCTTTAACCTACCGTCGATAAATAAAACAAAATCTGCATTAAATCATAGATTGTCTATCTGCTCGAGAGAAGAAAAGTGAGCCTCAATTCGGTTCAGAGTTTCTTGATCAATATTAGTTTTATTAATCAACTTTGGCAATGAATAACCCAATTCTCTCCTCGAGTCTAAATCTTTCTTTGTAACTTGCTCCTTGGACGTGCCAGTCTCTTCAGATTCTGTTTGACTGGATGTTATGTCCTTGTGGAAAAGCTGATGTTTCACAGCCAAGCAAGATTTTAAATCCTCCTCATTCCTGGCTTTGTTTAGCTTGTCAATGAGATTACCTAAAGCTTGAGCTTTTTTGGCATGCCAACCTTTTTCCGTTTTGCACCCATCATTAGCATTCGTTTGGTCAGCAACCTTAACAGGTTCAGCTCCGTTGGTGACCTGATTGATGCTATCAGTAGCCTCGACTTTTTGAAGTTTCCTTAGTCCATCTTCAACAATTTTTCGTATTCTCTTTCTAGAGTTTTCTGATGTAACTGGATTTGATCCTAACTTCAACATCAATCCAGGTATCATTTCCTCAGGGTTGGATTCTGCAGCGGAGTTTATAGAGGGCCCATCCTTGGCAGACTCATCAATCATAGATTTCATGGAAAATATCTCCTCCAATAGATTAACATTCTGCATGTATCGATCAAAAGCTTCATTTTCTGCTTCAATATGCCCCTCCCGAAATTCCCTTAACTTAGAAAACCTCCATTCATTGATTGCAGCGGCATCCTAAGAACCTTCTCAAATTAGAACAGGCAATGTATGCGTTCAATAACTACATAGCAGAAGATAAATTGACTAACTATGAGCACCTTTCTAGTCAATGGCTTCCGTGAACGGAGTGGGATTTGCACATTGTTGAATTGAGAAAAGTTGCTTGAAAGATATCGAAGTGAATTTACTCTAAGCGAACTCCTGAAGCACAACCAACAAAAAGGAAACTCTCAACATGCACAACCAAAAGAAAAGGAGAAGTATGGCTTTGAAGTGTAAAGCTCAGAACATTGAGACTCTAATAATGATAGCCTAATTAAGCATGGTTGACATGGTTTTAGTACGTGTTGGATTCTTGGCTGTACCAAGTTGCATCACAGTGAAATAATCTGATGTCATCTTCAGGGGAAGAAAATTATCAAATTAACTTTTGAGTTCACAAAACGTTAGAAAATGGAAAATTCTATACAATCTTAAAACAATAATATCCTGAAGAGCCTAATTTTCAATGTCTGAGAAGACTTGTGACAAAAATCAGTAACTTCCAACCTTCCACCAAAAGTGTTAACAAATTTATTAGTGAAGAATACGACTGACAGCCCTTTGCATATTTAAATAATAAAAGACATGCATGACTGGTGCAGATAAGCCAATATGCTGAACGAAATTATATATAGCTAGTCAGGGGCAGATTAAAGAAAGGTGTAAAATAAAATCAAATGGTGTCTAGAACTCACATACTTACCCAGATGATGGATCTGCTGATTGCTTGTCAAATAGAGGAGAGCTAGATGAAGGTGTTTTGTCCGGAAAAGTTGCATTTGCTTTTAACACTACATCATAAAACCAATGGTATCAGAATCATGTACCAAAACTTCGATCTAACAATACCACAAGTCTTCCACAACCTCAAAACAAAGGCATAAGTGAAGACAAGTCAACAACAAAATATAAACATATGCTTATGCTTCAATTCGAAATGCCTGGCTAGTTTTTATTTACAAGATAAATTTTAAATATTTTGATCTATTTGTAGTAAGGGTTAGTCTATGGCAATTACTCAGCATCTGAGAAGTATCAAACAAGTGTCCCACAGAACAAAATTTTCTCCTACAATATAATATGTTTCAATAAGATAAAAGGTGGAAGAGAACTAACTAAAAGTGACCCGTCCTACCAATAAATCTAGGCTTCAATTAAGACGCTTCTTGATTATTATTATTTTTTTATTTTATTAAAAAAATTGGGAAACCCACCAAATTGCCAACTTCCTGGGAGTATCAAGTAATACATTCAGGTCATATAAACCACTCATCATGACATTTGACTACCATTAGAATAGAAGCAACTTATATAAAACTTCTTTCTCACAATTTCTTTTTATAGAGATCCTGGAATTATCTTCTGGAAAGAACAAGGACTCAGATCAACATTAAATGAAGGAGAGAATAAAGGGCAATTACAGCTAATTCTTTGGCTCTTTGAAAGACATGACTTTAAAGTACAGATTATGAAAAGATTCAACGTTTAGGAGAAAACGAAAAAACAGGCATAAATTTTGGAACAATTATCTTGCTGCCCTCTGCATTTATTAACACCCCAAGATGCTTTACACCAATTCAATTGGAAAAGACAAAATTTTAACCTTCAGTACAAGAAGCTTGATATTATAATTGTGTCCACCTTGTAAATGATGCTTTAACTCCAACTTAATTGAGGATTGATGGGTGGGGTATCTCTTTTTCCCTTTTTCCACTCACGTTTATCATCTCCTTTATTCTAATTCACCTTCCTGGCTTCTTCCCTTCCTTTTCTACAGTATTCGCCTCATACAACTGCAATTGGGCATCCCTTGTTCAATCTAGAATCTTCTAATGTTTCTTCTTATTTCCTTGATCGGTTGGCTTTTCTATCCGCCTAAAGGCTAGAGATGTTCATCTATGGACCCCTAATCCTTTGATCGAGTTTCCATGGAAGGTTAGGATTCTCACTCCACACCCACTATATTTTTCTCACTTTGAAAGGTTAGGATTCCCAAGGTCAATTTCTTTCCAGGGAAATCCATACGCAAAGCAAACTAACATTAGTGACCTTACCCAAAGACTGTCCCCTTTGTTTCTAGGACCTTAATAGAGAAGCTAGTGTAAGGGTGCCTTCTGACATGAACCACACTCTACAGATGCCAATTTTTAAATTCAATTTGAGAGTCCATGGTGTTGAAGTATACATTACTGTACATAAATATATTTTAACACATGCAATAGTTGCAAGTCTCTGCTAGGTTCAACGCCTCTTTAGGGTGTATCTAAGGATCTTATTGATTATCCATCGTCGCTTCCTCAACTACTGGAGCCCTTCTTTGTAACTATTTTAGTTAGTTTCCAGTGTAGAATTTTCCCTTTTTTTGTATTGCATACCTGTAGATATTTCTTTTTATTGGACACATTTTTATTTTCATTCATCTGAATGAAAGTTTGTTTGTCATGGGAGAAAGAGAGAGCACCAGATGTTACCAACCAATCAATTATGTCATTGGTTCTTAAAATGTATTGAACACAAGTTTCAACAATTTCCTATAAGAACGAGCAAACCAGGAAACACAATGTGCATTTGATGGCTGCTTTTTTTTCTTTAAATCGGAAGCAGGTTTTCACTGAGAAATGCAAGTACAGAAGTGGCCAAGCCAAAAGTAGGAAGTGCAAAACTTAAAAGGAAAAAATGGCAGCCACCATTACCATAAAATGGACTTAGTCGCTTTTTGTAGTACTTTTTTACTAAAATGTCTTTTTTTTTTAATCTCATTTCATCATCACTTGAAGATACAAGTGGGCATCAAAGTAAATTCATCAAATACAAATATATTTATGTTCAATATAATTATACTTCTCCAATTTAATATCAAGCAATGTATTTCCTGAAGGCAAGCAAAATGTTTGTCATCTTACAGTGTACTTAATGTTTTAAATAGCAAAAAGCAACTTTGAGGGCCTTTTCTTCTTTTGAGATTTAAGACATAGGCCTCAATTTAAGTAGAAGGTTTTACAAAAATCTAATGTAGAACGCATATAACTGACCATAATGATGATATAAATAGGAAAAAATAACCTCTCATGTATTCTTAAATATCAACATCATCACGACAACAATAGTAACAGCTATGTCATTCCTCTCACCATCATAAGTGGCGTAGTTGTAAAGCCTTAATATACTCTATTGAGCACATAAGCCTCTTTCAAACCAAAAAATAACAACCCTCAACGCCTACCATTAGTGTCTATCAAAACACTTAAGTGCATCTTGTGTTCTGAAAATCCCTAGTTTCTTTTCTAGCTCCGAAATTCCCATGGATGGAACCAGCCCACCATAATTCTACATAAGCTACGAGGGATGTCCCCTCCCCCCTCAATAAACCCCTACTACACACACAAGAAGGGGCGTGAATGGAGATGGTGATACCACGCTAGACACACGAATGATCTATGCAAATGAAGGTTGATAGACAATTGGCATTCATTAGAACGTCAGACAGTTGACATGCCATAGCAAAAAAAAATTAGCTATAACACTAAAGCCAATAGAGAGATCACTTTCTTACCGTGAATAGGGCATGGGTTTTGATTTCTCGCACAGCAGCTCTTGCATGATTCATAAGGACACCTGCATGAAATTCCATCTTAGGATAATATTGGTGAAGATTCTAAACGATGTTTCGGAAACCAAATATCAAAATCAGCTAATGAGCTAATACGGGGACCAAATAATATGACTAATCTACTTATGAAAAAAAAGTAAGATAAGTAGAAGTTCATTTTGAAAACTTTCCAAGAACCATTCCATTGATATTAGCAATAAACCAATCAAGAAAGGAAGAACTGACAGAAGAAAACAATCAGCACTCGAACAAACAAATCTAGGGCTTCTAGAGAATCATAAGTAAAGAGTTAGTCACAAGGAGAGTAAACAGCAGACCAAGAGATCACTAAACCTGGAACGAGCAACATTGCCACAAACCCTACATTTGGGCTTGTTGAGGCCGCGAAGGGTCTTCGGCGGCGTTCCAGTACGGTTCGCCAAGTGGTTGGAGGAAACCGCAACGTTAGCCGTGACAGCGCTAGCGGTGGTGGTAGTAGTGGTGGCGGTGTCGGAGCTGTTGTTGCTAACGGACGGCGAGGGAGCCGCCATGCAAGCAAACGAGACGAAAGTAGAAGAAACGAAGCAAAATTCGGAACTCAAAGGAGGAAAATTCGAAGAGAAAATGGAGAAAAGAGGATGGAAACTGGTAAATTAATGAAGAATTTTTGAAAGTTTGTTGAAGGGCGGGAGATTTGGGTATTTGTGTTTTAGTTTGGCGGTAACAGATCAGGAAATCGGGGACGGCGAAAACTGTAAAAGAGATCCGGCGAGCACCCAGTTCCCTTCCCTACACGGTTTTGGGGTCAAATTTTTAATTTAATTTCTTTTGTGCTACTTCTGTAATTAAGTTGGGTGAACATAAATATGTTACTCGGCCCAGCCCTTAACTTTTGGGCTTCTATATTGGGCTTCCCTATTGGGCTTCCCTATTGGGTTGGGCTTATGAAAAATTGGGTATTTCATTTTCAATGGAAATTAGATTTGAGGGGGAAAATTTTTTAAATTAGAGTAAATACCTTTCTATTTTGTACCTTGTTTGAAAAAAAACCTATAGCTTTAGTTTCAAATTACTATTATTATTAAATTCTTTATTTATATTCTCTCTGTTAGAGCTGGGCGAGCAAAATTTTTGGACCAACTCAAAATTTCGGGTTGGTTAAATTGGTAACCCAACCCTTATAGATGAGATAATAATTCTAACTCAGATTTTTCGAAGTCAATATACACTATTATTTTGTACGTGGACTCGAGAGATAATTTTTATGCAACTGTAATAACTTTTCAGGAAGTAAATACCGTTACGATTTTTCTTTTCCAGTTTTGAATTTTTTTTCGTAAAATTTTGTTATTTTCTTTTAATTTCTTGGCGGGTTTAGAGTATTGATGACTTTTAATACAAAACATTTTAATTTTTTTAGTCAATGTATTTTATGTTTTTTTTTTTTTTCAATTATTTTTAGTTGGAATGCTAAAATTAACTTATATATTGTTTTTTAGAAGTTCAAAGCTCAATAAATAAAATGGTTAATTTTTAAAATTCAACTACTACTAATTAATTGATTAAACTATAATTTTGAGATTTGTATTTATTTTGACTTCTTCGTTAAATTTTTAATATAATGTTATTTTAATTTCAAAAGTCTATTATAAAAATATTAAAAAAATTATTTTGTGTTGACCTTATAAAACATAAAATTTAATACCATTTTACAGTAATTTTATAATAAGGACAAAAATACTATTTGTTAAGAGGGAATGAAAAGAAAGAAGACGGTAATGGATAAGGTTTGGATAAGGGTTGCAACACATCTAAACAAGTGAAGTACATGTACTCTTTTTATACCCTTAAATTATCAACTTTGTCTTCTCTTATATCCCTTCTTCAACTTGTAATTTTGTCGAATTCGTATCTCTTTTATACGTGTCCTATTACACATTTGCCCTTCTCTTCCGTTCTTTTTAATTTATTTATGAGGAGACACGTGACCTGTTACGTAAATCTCCCTTTAATTCAAAATTGCAAAGAAGAATCCTATGAATCAATAATAATACGACTGCGATGACTTTGAAGTAGCATTAATTTAAGTATCAAAGAATGGTTGACAAGATCAAGGTGGCACATTAATGAGTAACTGATGAAGACATGTACTTAACCATTCGAGTATAGCTTAATGAATAAGACATGAATTACGATTAGAGATATTTGGTCCAGAACACGTAGGCCATACTCCGAATAGAGCAAAAATATCTCCATTTAAATGGGAAACAAGGGGAATTGGGAGAGATTTCTCATTATAGCTAAATAATTCGTAGACAAGTCTCTAACCCAACCCTATCTCCCCTCAACTTTGTTAAGGATATTTAGTACTTAATTATAATTTACCATATATATTATATTTGATTTTGGCAACGGTAGGTTTATTGTTCCTCTCATATTCTTATTTTACACAATATTCTCAACCTTACCTATTTATACTCTGTTCCACTTTTATATATATCTTCAAATAAATTATTTACCCATTATGTAAATTATTAAATTTATTAAAATATTTTACATTTTTAATATAAATTATATTAAAAAAATAAAAAATATTCATATATATATATATATATCTATCGTGGAGAAGTTGATTCTTCGCCAAATTGATAGAAAATTTGCAAGAATAAAAAATAAAATAGGAGGTGAGGACGGAAATGTTTCCTAACCCACCTCGCTCTATGGATATCTGTATGAAAGTATCCGCCTTTACATCAAATTTTTAGTAAAAAAAAAAAAACAAAAAAAAAATAATTTGATTAAATACTTTCAAACTTATTATAAAATGTACATCTCATTTATGGTTATATTTTGCAAATATATATATATATATATATATATCAAGTTTTTTTTTCAGTAAACATATTCAAATTATATCTTTGGGGAATAAAAAGTATTATTAATTGTTTTAATAAGTGGATTAAAATTATAAAGACTCCATAAATTAAACATGGCAGAATAATAGGCTCCAAGTTGTTGAACATGGGAGCGAGGAGCTTTCATGTGGTGCCAAGTCAGCTTCTATACAGCCTCATCTATTCTTTATTACACACAAATTAATTAATTAATTAATTAATTAATTAATTAATTGGAGAGAGCCACCACCGACGACTTTATGCATATACTATAGAGTATAATTGCTACCTCACATTTCAAACTATATAATAAAATTATGCTTCTTTAACTAATTTTGTACGCCTTTCTTTATTAGGTCAACAAAGCTAACCACCCATTATAAAAATTTAAATAAAACAATTTAGGTCCCTTTAATGTCACCAATCTCAAATCGACCCACTTTAAATCACTTTCTTAATTTATTCCTTGTATTATATATTATATATTTCAATAATTCAAATTTTGAGGGACTTTTAATTACAGAAGCGTACTTTAGGAAATGAAAGAAGACCTCATAGTCAAATAATGCTCAGTGATCACGGCCGTGTAGATTGAGTAGTCTAAGGCAAGTTTCCAGCCTGTTGTGGGTGTGTGTGGTTGGGGATATGCGCCATTATATTTAATAAATTTTTAAACTTAAAAAATAATTTTTTTTCACCTACAATATTTTTTCAATAATTGATTTATTAGACAATTAATTTCTATTAATTAAATTCATAAACACAGATTTAAAAATCTGCTGATCAAACCATCATTTATGGTTTTTGGATTTAGTATCGAAATTAAAAGCGAATAATTACATAAATTTAATGTTCAATGTCCAAAGTATTTAATAACAATCCGACCTTATACAAATTAAGGGTGAACTGTAACACATAATATATATATATATATATATATATATATATATATTTATAATGCCCCTAATTTTTTTACTTAGATTAGAGATGTCAATGTGTTATTAAAAACTTAATGAAACCTTTCAAACGAAGTTATGTACTTATACAGAAGGTTTAAGAGATAGGGGGCCAACCAAAGAAGATGGTAGTAGGAAGGGAGCACGAACAAGGTTACTTATGCTTTTTTCATTGTCAATATCCTTCAATTTAAAATAAGAAACGTCAACAAATGTTATACAGAAATATCAAAGTAAATTCGAGTACGAAAATGAAAACCTTAAACAATCTACAAACTATTAAGGAATTGCATACTACTATCCTAGCTTAGCTTCCATAAAATTTGTGTCGTGGCGCTTTAACTTTACCCGAAACATAATAGTAGCATGTGGCTTGAGTATTTTAAGAAATACTCAGTAAGTATTCCACTGTTGGGGTTAGATAATGCAAACACACACGTACATGATGAGATCTATCCTTTCTAAAATAACATGGCATGCCCTTGAGCTCTTTTCAATCCGACAAGGGTTAGATGTGTGTTACTTCCCCAAATATGGCTCATGCACTCAGCACATAGACCCACCAGGCGGGCTTGTATATAAATCCCCTAAACCTAGCTCGTCGGGCTATATGCACTAATGGGTCACCCGACACCACAGAGGGAAAGACCTGCATGATATCATGGGGAACATAAATATCGAAGGTACGAGTCCGTACTAACATAACATAATAGAGAAGTATCTTGAAACACATGACATACATAAATGCATGAGGTTTTTATGGCTTAAAATCATAGCATATAATAAGAATCAGTTCGTTCTTCCTTTCTTTCATGTCATAATACACATATGAGTAATGTACGCATAATACTCAATTATGGCTTTCATCATGCATTATTATTAGTATAGTATAGATATGTAACATGGCTTCATGTGACATGTCATAGCATCATAGGACTCACATACATAGTTCATAACATATATAACATGACATAATAGGACATCAGATAACATATATAACATAGCATCATAGGTCATCACATAACATAACAAATTCCTAATTGTGACACTTGCCGGAGCCATGGGGCGTGGGTCATCATACAACATATAATTCTTTCAAGGTAGAACATCATACAATACATCATACATCATACATCATACATCATACATCATACATTTCGGATAAGAATCACTTGTTTGTTTGGCATTGGCTGGAGTTCCTAAATATTTTAAAGTTGGTATGAGACTACATCGATGGCACCAAATTTGTGTACTTCGTTCTCTCTCGGGTGTGTGTGTGTTTCTGGTTAGAAGGTAGAACAATGCTTAATGGTTGAAGGAGGGAAGGATAATGGTTTAAGAGGAGGGAGCGTGATGGTTTCTTTCGCGAGATAGTCATCAGCTAGCCAAAAATCTCGCGATTTTCGACAATATTCAAAATTCAATTTTTTTTAAACTATTGTTTCAATATAATAAAACATTTTTGTCGACACTTTACGAAGATCTTTTATACTATATGTTAAAAAAAAATACAACATATATAAAAACGTGTTAAAATCAACTTAAGAATTGTTTACTTTCATACTTTTCATGAATAATCTTCTTACAAGGGATACATACTGACATATCATTCATTTATATCATACATGATTCATTCAGTGTTTTATAGGATACAACGTGAACATGGTACCGTAACATACACGAATGGACATATTAAAAATACATATATTACAATAGGACCATAAACATCACATATTATAATTCATAACTCGTAGATGAGTCATATAACACGTGTTATTTATATAATATACAATTCATCCAACTTAATTCGAAAGCCTAGTGATAAAAAGGAAAATGGGGTGAAATGAGTAATTAACAGATAAATGAAGTATAAAATGTGATAGAATCATGGTACATAGGTGTCAGAATTGTATGTCAGAATATCCGACATATGCCACGTTGTCACCTCCGACCGCATTCTACGGAGGTCTGAACTGAACAGCGAGGCAAGAGGCACTCACCTGCCTCACCTTGTTAAGTTTCCAAGAAAATGGGTATCAAACTTCCTAAATTATATCCTAATCCACTAATCATTAATTCCTGACCAAAAGTACATATAATATATATTATTTATCGACTAAATTAATAAATATATTTTGTATTTTATCCTTTTTTTTTTTTTAATTTATTTTTAAAAGTTTCAACCAAACTTTACACTTGGGAAAAATATTCTAGACCTTGACCTTAAAAAAAGTACAAAAATATATTGCCGTTATTATTTTTTTTTGTAATAAAAATTATGAATATTTTATTTCAAAATCTTTAGTATTTGTTTAAAATTCAGTCAAACTTAAAAAAAAGAGAAAAAAAAAAACTATTTTTTTTAACAACAAAATATTTTAAAACTTTTTTAAAAAATTTAAAAATACTCTTAGGGTTGTCATAAATTTTCAAACATATCATTAATATCCTTAATTTAAAAAGAAATTTTTTAAAAATTTAGTATAGGAACATAAATTGTTTATCAATACCCTGTAATTTATTTAGGTTTTTGTTAGCATATCAAGTTACAGTAAATGAGGCATTATATGAGTTCGCGTAAGTCTATGTAAGAAAAAAATAAAGATTTGGAGTGACCAAGAATATGTGCATTGTATTGTTAGACATATTTATATGACAAGAAACATTAAATCTAAAGGGAGAGGGAAAGATTAAGAATTTGTTAATTACTTAACAAAATTTAGGATTTAGAACTACTCAACGAATTCAAAGAATTCTAAGAATATTGTTAAGTACCTAAAAAAATTTAAGATTTAGAACTACTCAAGGAATTCAATGAACATCTTTAATAGGGTAGAGTGCCTTGACATAAGTGGTAATGAATTCAAGGGACGAAAGCAAGCTAATTTGGAGTTAGATAGAACTTCGGCTAAAATCATCAGTAGCTTTATTATTGGCATGGTTATATTTGATGTTAACACGTGCCCCGTGATTCTGCACGTGTCATATATATTGTATGTGTGAATTGTAAATGGATCAATATGCTTATGATATGATATGTATATGTTATAATATGTGAATGGTATGATAACACTTACAGTATGATGTGTTTAATGATATGTTTGAGATAGGATATGAGAAGGATGGATTAAACGTAATGTAATGATAGGAGTAAGATATGTTTATGAAACGTTAAAGTTAGGTTACGTATCAAAGTGCTATGGATATGAGAGATTGATACAAACGATATGGTCACGATCGATTGATAAAAGAATATGGTTAGGTTATGAGTAGAAAGGGATAAGATTATGATAGATTGATAGAACGACAACGTTAAGATATGTTCCTGTAACGATATGACTAAAGTACGTTCATGTAATGATAGACTGTGATAGGTATAAGAATGTTAAGACTATGATAAGTTAGGGAACAATATGACCACGAAATGTTTACGATATGATAGGATTATGATACGACATGTGAATGACGTGTATATATATGTGTGTGTGTGTGTTTGTGTTGTGGTATGATATGAAACATGTTATGGTATGAGATATGTGATAAATTGACATGTTCATGATATGATATATTGTGATGTCATATGTTATGGTATGATATGTATATGATGAAAATTGTTATGTCTTGAAGCATGAAATGTTATTGATATGATATATTTATGTAATTTGAATGATACGATATGATTGACATGCAAAACGATGAACTAGCATGAAATACAACCCCGACATATGCATGAAAGATATGATAAACGATATGTGAAATGATATGAAAAATGATATGATATGTATGGAACGCTAGCGGTGTTGTATTAAATGATAATAAAAATGAGAAAAAATGTTGGGACCTCATGCATTAGGGGATACCACTTACCCTTCACGATAGTACAGATGCATACGTTACGAGGCAGGAAAACGATCATTATGGTTATCATAATGCTGGGATGACCAAGCAGAAAAACGATCATTATGTTTATCATAATGTTGCAATGGTCAGACAGAAGAACGATCATTATGTTTAACCTAATGCTGCCGTGATGATTACTAGTTCTAATGGGTATCCGGCATAAGGAGCTCCCAGAGTATGCTCGCCTGACAAGGAAAGTGACCCAGCGGTGTGCAAACTGACTAGTGAGTCCATATTCGCACAAATGGGCTGTGTGTAGAGTATATAGTACACATCCAAGTTACCCGTTAGGATAATACCATAGAAAAATAGACTAATATAATAGGTCCTGTCATTGCATTCACATGTTCTTACATTTAACCCCAATAGTTGGTCACTTACTAAGTATTTCTTTAAATACTCAAACCATGTGCTACTACATTTTTCAGATTAAAGCAAAACAGTCTTATACGGTTGACGACAACATCGCAATTCGAGACCATTGTACATGTATAGAATAGTCGTATTTATTTTTTTAGAACGTTTATTTATTTTATTTATTTAGGGATGGGTACTTTTTTGTAAACTTCTTGGTAATTTAACAACAAATAATTTTGAGATTATTTTATTCGAAAAGTTGAGGCCACATTGAATTGAATGAATATCCAAAATTAAATCCAAACTCCACAACACAACCGCCTTATCCAAAATGATTGCTTTCTTTTTCTGGGGTCCATGACAGAAATTTCTAAAAATAACGAGGCGATAAAGCAATTATATAAATCCCAAGGGACTTTTTTGAAAATCTGGCTCTTTAAAAGCGAAAGCTGAATGTTTTTGTTGATGCAAAGTCACGACGGGGTCGTTTTGATCTGTTGAAGCCCACTCTCATCTCGCCACTACCACAGGCGTCTTTCTCTCTCTTTCTCTCTCTCTCTACACCACTTTGATTCTGTAAACTCCATTTCTCTCACTTCTTGCTATCATGGTGGAACCGGTGGAGCTACCAAGTCGACTCGGAATTCTTCCGTTCAGGAATAAGGTTCTTTTGCCCGGCGCCATCATTCGGATTCGATGCACTTCGTCCAGCAGGTACGCCTCAAGAATGCTACTGATTACATCTCTGTTTTCTTGCTCTGTCTTTTCCATGGATGATTTTACTTTAATGCAAAATCATGATGTGTTTTCCCGACCTTCAAATACATTCTGATTCACTTCATTTTGGTCTCTGCGATTTTGACCTTTTCTTTTATTCGGTAATTTGGTATCTCTATCTTTGGATCATCAATTTCTCGCCGTATCGTGATGTTCGCATTTTTTTTTAAAAGTGAGATACCGTTATTTGATTTTTTGGTTGTTTTTTTGGGCGATTGAGGAAGGTCATTTTGTCTAAAAAGTTCTGATGATCACTTTTCAGTTCAACTTGTATGGAACTGAGTTATAACTTTTCGGATTCCTGAATTAATTTCTTTATTGGGAAAATCTGATATTGGATACTACTTGCTTGGTAAATTTGTTTTTGCTTTATGAGATTGTGCACATTTTATGGACGTTGACGAAAGGTTGACGAGAAAAAATGTTTTACTATGGACGCAGTGTTAAACTGGTGGAGCAAGAGTTGTGGCAGCGAGAAGAGAAGGGGTTGATTGGTATTCTTCCAGTTCGAGATGATGCAGACGCATCAGCAATAGGGCCTGTGTTATCTCAAGGTAGTTGATTTGCTACGTTTTTCATAACCCATCAAGTGTTAGGTGGCTGCATTTTGATTAGAAATTACATTGTATTGTTCCGCGATGGATGTGTTCGTACTATTTCATCATGGAATGCTGAAGTAAAGATCATTAAACTCTTTCAAACAAACATAATGGTTAGGTGTGGGAAGCGATCCTGGAGATCGTAGCTCAAGGGCTCAATCTGGATCCTCTGACTCACAAAGAGTAGATGGGAAAAATCATCAGGAAGTAATTCAATGGCATTCAAGGTATAGTATCTATTTGTATCTAGTCATTTCATCATCTAGTTGTTACTATTTAATCAACCCCATAAGATAGCAGAAGCGCCTGTAAGTTTTTCCCTTTTCTCCCCCATTGGATTCAATGTCTTTCTCCATACAGCTCAATATACAAGTTTATCAATGTTGTTTATATAATTTTACAAAATTCAAGATGCGGTAATAGTTGAGATGCTGGTTCTCTAAAATTATTTTCATCAGGGGTGTTGCTGCTCGTGCCTTGCAGCTGTCTAGAGGAGTAGAGAAACCAAGTGGAAAAGTGACATATACGGTTGTGCTAGAAGGTTTATGTAGATTTTCTGTCCAGGAACTTAGCACCAGAGGAACATATTATACTGCAAAAATATCACCCTCAGAAATGACAAAGGCAGGTTGGTGGTCAAATGCATTTTTGTATTCTGTTAGTGGGTTTGGTTATGATTTTTTGGACCATTTTGATTGGTATGGAAATTTTGGTATTTTTCCCTCCATTCAGTTTCTGCAACAATTTATTCGTATTGGAAGTTAAAAGCACTCCGGGCTGACGCTAAGTTCTCCATGAAGGAGCTGACTAAACAAGGAAGAAGCCTAGATAAAATCACATTCTAACTAGGATAGTTTGTTTAAACACAAAGAACAGTGTTGTAGATCTTTCTTGCGTTGAAAAGGGCTCTAGATTAGAAGCAACCTGGAACACGTCATTCTGGAAGTGATAAACGAGGAACAACAATAATTTACTGTACACATGCACCTATATTCTAACTGACAAACAAGGAAAGTTACTCGTTAGCTGGTAAATGAACTACATCAAGACCGCAGATATTTAATAGGACTTGTCTTTAATCACCAAAGTGCTTCCCTATTAGATAACTTGTTTTTTACCAGATAGAAGTTGAGAGGCTACATAAGTTTCATTTAATGTAACTTGTTATAAAAAAGTTTATGGTTGATGTCATGATGAATTTAAAAGATCTAGTATTTAAATTTGGAACTAAGAACTTGGGGTTTGATAGGGTCAAAATGTATTTTGACTTAGGCGTATGTGTGTGTAAAAAGTTGATTTTTAATTTATGGTTTTGAAGGATTTACTGCCTTGAGAATGTATTAAGAACCATGATACAGTGTCAGGAGGAGGCATGTAAAGCAAAAATACTTACCCGTTGTGTATTTTGGGTTCTAGTGAACAGTCCCTGTGAAGCTTGCTTTCCTGTTTTATCGTATGCTTTTCTTTGAAAGTGGTTTTCCCTAAAGATTTTTTTGAGTTTGTTGATTGAAAAAATATGCTGTTTTTTTTTTTTTTTTTTTTTTTTTTTTTTAAAACTCATCTGCTGATGTTGCTCGTTGCTTCCTTCTTTCTCATCTTAATTAGAGATGGAGCAAGTGGAGCAAGACCCAGATTTTATTTCATTATCTCGACAATTCAAAGCTACTGCAATGGAGCTTATATCTGTTCTTGAACAGGTACTCAATGGTGATATCTCTTTTGTTTTATTGCATGGTTATTACCTTTACTTAGGGTGTCAAGAGATAGCATGTGTTTCATGAAATCAAGATTTTTTCATTTTTTTAACAGGAAACAATAATTTCATGAAAGCAAGATATGAAATAATTAATTTTCTGGCCTAGTCGTTTGACATGAAGCAAGATAATTGCTAAAGTTCTAGTTGAAAGAATTCAATTGGTTATTCCAAGAACTGTAATCGACAAATAATTTGCATTTGTTAGAGATGGTTGAATTATTGGAAGGTGCTTCTTTCTCTAGTAGGGACAATAAAATAATATAGAAGACTGATCCAGGGGCTGTTTTCTTTTTATCTCTTTGGTGAAATGCAAGTTGTATTTCCCTCAAAGTTATCAAGGTGTGGTTATTCCGGCATTCATTGTGATTATGGATAGAAAAAGAGGGGATTTAATCCTTCGTTGGTGATATTTCTTCTTTAGAGTGTCCTTCTTTCATCAATCTTGACCTATCCCTTTTTGGCCTTCCAAATTCTATGGACTTAAAAAAGGATGAAACAAGCTTTGGAAGATGAAGTTGTCACCTCTAGGACCGAGAAAGAATTTTTAAGCTCACCTATGCATGGAATAGTTGAGACCTTAGAGAATATTATTAATGTCTCAGTTGGGTCGGAAAACACAACTTATGAAGATTCAAGGAAGGCTGAAATTAATGGCCAAGAGTTGCACGTGTAGGAAGCATTCATTGATTTAGAAAATGAGAACTTAATAACTTCAGGGGATATCAGATTTAATACTCGAAGTATGCTTGAGTTAGATTCATCTCTCTCTTTGTTGCTGCCCCACAAGAATTAATTCAATCAAATCCGTTCTTCTGCGTTCCAATGGTATTAAATGAGTTAGGTTTCTCATCCAAGACATGAAATGACGTGGATTTATCATCCCAAGAAATGAAGCATAACTTGAGAAATATTACTCTGCCTTCGAACATTTAGAAAATTCAAGCATCATCGAAGTAAAAGATCGTGATATGAAAACTCTAGCCACTTGAATCTAAGAACCCTCGTGGATATGCAAACCCCTAGATCACAAATGTTGAAACCCCAAAATCAAGATGATTTCATCTCAAATGGTATGGAACTCTTGTGAATAAGACCTTTAGATCTAAGATATCAAAGAACTCCAAAACGATAAGAAATCACCTCAAGAGAAAGTAAGATCTGGATTACCTTGTTGATCAAATATCTCAAAGCAAGAAAAACTTGTCTGAAATCTGAATCACTCCACGAGGAAGATTGATCAGGTCAAGCTTGAATGATTCTAAACATGCAACTTAAACTACATAGAATTGCAGAGAAACGTAATTCTAGACTAAAAGAAAGCACAAATGCTATTTTTACTATATTTTTCAAATCTACTTTACAAAGACAACATACGTGGCTTTATATAGCCTCAAATGAAACCATTGACCTTCCATGATGCATTTCAAGAGTTCTAACCTTCCTATCTTACGGCCATAAGTAGTATGTAAACGTAACCTAAAAAGTAAATCAAAAGTCTTAAAACAAAGAATACACTAATAAAACACCATAAATCTAAATTTCAATTATCTATCAAGAATTTATAACCATCTAAGAATAAATGAAGTTCTCCTTGAAGTATTTTGAAGCCCTTGTTGTATAAATGAAGCTTGATTCTTCTAAATGAGACTTGACTTCATTTCATGTAACTTGACTTTATCTTGTCATAATTGGACAACTTCTTCACAACTTCTTGAAGTTCATATTGTACGATTTAGATGCCGCGATTTATATAGATCATTTTTATTGCAACTTATTCAAAACATCACCCAAGGAAAATTCCCTCTGCCTGTATGAATTTTATAGCCTCTGCTTTAAACACTCTTAATGATGATGTAGTTGAAGAATCTTGTTAAAGGTTTTGATTCCAGTAAAAAAGCAATGGAATAATCATGAATTTGAACTAAAGGAAACAAATTAGCCGAAGTATATTATAAACATGTGTTTAGCTGGATCAACATTTTCTAAGGGCGTTTCACAATCTTCTAATGTTCATTCAATTCCCACTTCAGTTCCTTATAATGAACCAGGTAATGAATCTGAGGTTAGTTTGAGCAGAATGTAGTTGGATTCTCCAGTTAATTCTTTGGACAATAACAATGTGGAAAAGAAGTTAAGGAGCCATTTCCGAATCACATCTTAGAATCTCAAATTCCATGCATGTTTTCCTCTTTAATTGAGCTGATTTCACATCCTAGAATCTCAAATTCCTGCATGTTTTCCTCTTTAATTGATCTTAGTGGTTTACAGATGCAAGAAATTCCGTTGTAAAATGCCTCAGGAAAATGTTAAGAGGACTCATAAGAAATACTTTTAATGTTTCAATGAAGATTTTTTTTTTTTTTTTTTTTTTTTTTTTTTTTTTTTTTTTTTTTTTTTTTTTGTATTCCCATTGTATTCTTTCATTTGATCTCAATGAAAACTTAGACTTTTCATTAAAAAAAAAAAAAAAAAAAAAAAAAGAATCAATGATCAATGGAAAATTTTGTTTATCAACGGAGATTTTACTTTTCTAGATTATATTTATTCCGATCTCTGTTAAAACCAAGTCCATTAAAGTTCATCTATCACTTATGTAATTACTATATACGTCTATGTCATCTCTGGGATAGTAATTCACACCTTTTTCCACTTCTAGAAACAAAAAACTGAAGGAAGAACAAAAGTTCTTTTGGATACAGTTCCAGTTCATAAACTGGCTGATATATTTGTTGCCAGTTTTGAGATGAGTTTTGAAGAGCAATTATGCATGCTGGATTCGGTTGACTTAGGAGTAAGGCTTTCCAAAGCAATGGAGTTAGTTGACAGGCATTTACAGGCAAGTCTTATATCAAAGAGTAAACAATAATGAATGTTCTCTTCACTTTTCCCTTTTCTTCTTGTGGAGTCATGTTGTTATTAACTTGCAACAGTCAATACGTGTAGCAGAGAAGATTACGCAGAAAGTAGAAGGACAATTATCAAAATCACAGAAAGAATTTCTCTTGCGTCAGCAGGTTAGCTTTCTCACCGTAATTATAGTTCTTCTGTAGTCGAGCAGTAGGAACATCATATTATATCCAAGATTTTTGTTCTTTCACGTTGTTATTGAGTTTGTATACATTATCACTACAAGATGGATGGGCGTTGGAGTTGATGCTTTATCAATGGTGTCATGTCTAATGGCATGTTATTTATCTATAATTGTGAAAGTCCACAAGTTTGTTGAATTCTATTTTGCTGTATACCTGCCGTCTTAGCTATCGATGCATATGGTTTTACATTATTAACAACCAAGTATGTTGAATTCTATAGTGTCATTTTTGGTTTTTACATTAGTAACATCTAACAATCTTTTCAAACAATCGGCTAACCTCAACACCTTTAGTTAATTTTATTACTTTATTAGAAATGCTATGTTCAACTTAAATATAAACTGATTGTGGTTTTGATTACGTGTTTGTTCCAATTTAATTTCATTTTCAAGTAATTTAATTTACTGAGGTTCTTATTGAGATTAATTTCAATTTTTTCTGAGAAATCTGTTGTTATGGTCATCTGACAAAGGTCAGGTTTCACCATGTGATTCGGTAGATGGTAATTAGTAGGTAATACGAATCTGATGACTGGCGTTGCTGGCTCATCATAACTATCCTAGACTACCAACCACCCTTGCCATTTATTGCATGATGTGTAGATGAGGGCAATAAAGGAGGAGCTTGGTGATGACGATGATGAAGATGATTTTGTTGCCCTGGAAAGAAAGATGCAAAGTGCTGAAATGCCTGCCAATATCTGGAAGCATGCTCAGAGGGAGTTGAGGTATGACTTTCTGAGAAGACATAGTATAGGTTTCTTTTTTATGCAGAAAAAGTTTTTATTTGCTAACCACAGTTAGGACTAGCAAAACACAGGGAAAAAAGATAGTGAAATAATTTCTCCTTGTTTTGTTTTGTTTTTTATTGTTCAAATGGTGGTTATATCTAATCTTGTGGTGGGACGTGTAGTCTGACCGTTGGTTTTACAGCTTGATAAAAGCGGATGTTTGAAGAATTTTTCTGAAAATTATATCTTTGAATATTATTATCTGATATGATACATGCAGTCCTAAAAAAAAATAAGAAAAGAAAATGCGTGTGCCATTGCTTACAAGTATAAGAACTAAGTGCTTCAATTAATTTATTGCTCAAAGATAGGAAAAAAAAAAAAGTCCAGTAAAAAGCTTTACTAAGTGTACCCTTCGTTATCGGTGAGGGAAAAAAAATCTTAAACCTTGTAGAGATACAGGGTGATAAGTGAATAACGAACTGAATTTTCCTCCCACTCATTGGGTGTGCTCAATCAAAGATTGTAGGCCTCCTAGGGCAGTCCTGAGGGAACATCAATGTCTTGGACTCTAATCTTCAGATGGAAAACTTAATAAATAAAATCTCTTGATTTCCCTTGCTGCTAGTGTGGGGGCATGCAACATCTTCCCATGGATTAGTGAGGGTGCCCGCAATAAAATGGTCACTACAATTAAAAAGAACATAAGAAATGCCTCAAAAGACCGGTCCATTGGAGTAAATAAGGAGTGTGCCCTTGTGCTTGGGCTTGGGTTATGTAGAATAAACTAGACTCTCTCCTGCCACTTTTGGAGGGTAACTGGTACAGGAGGTAGGTGAGTTACCATTTAACAGCTTAATGTTTTTGTTGTACCATTTGTTTTCTTATATGTTACTACTAGAAGATCTCTGTTAAGCATTATTGTGTTAACTGTTAGCTGCTGTGAAGGGGATCTTTTGCCTTTCTGAGCTCTTTAGTATATCAGTATTATCAAGGAATTCCTATCTGTAGGCTGCAACATTTGGTATCAAAATGATATCCTTGTCTGGAGAAAAGGCGGCCACTGGTAGAGGCCTAACATGTTCTATTGTCAAGTACCAAGGGAAGTAGCTTTGTGGTGCTATACGCAATATCAAATATGCACAACCAACCTTGGAAACTGGCTAGAAAAATTAATGTTTCTACAAAAAATGATCAATGACATTAACGTGCCTTTGATTTTGATATACTCTATCATGGTTTGCTAATTTTCCTAGCTGCATTCTGAATCTCTGATCAGCTGAGATTTTTATATAACGGCCAATTTTTCACCTTTACTTCTATAACCTTCATAGGAGCCTTAAAAAGATGCAACCTCAACAACCTGGGTACAACAGTTTGCGTGTTTACCTTGAGCTTCTAGCTGACCTTCCTTGGAAAAAGGAAACTGAAGAACTTGAATTAGACCTGAAAGCTGCAAAGGAACGTCTTGACAGTGACCACTATGGTTTGGTCAAGGTCAAGCAACGAATTATTGAATATCTTGCTGTTCGGAAGGTAACTTGATGTCTAACATTTTCTCAATCCTCAATATTTTTATCTTGAGTTTAAGTTTGGTATGTTATATGATGACACCATCCAACATTTACAGCTTAAGCCAGATGCAAGAGGGCCCGTGCTCTGCTTTGTTGGGCCACCAGGTGTGGGAAAGACATCTTTGGCATCATCTATTGCTGCTGCTCTGGGCAGAAAATTTGTACGCATATCCCTGGGTGGTGTTAAAGATGAGGCTGACATTAGGGGTCATAGGAGGACATACATTGGAAGCATGCCAGGGCGTCTTATTGATGGACTGAAGGTCTTCCCCTCTCCTCCTATTGGTTTAATAACTGCTTTTTCACATTTTTTATTTAGCCAAAGCTTCTTTCAGGTTACTGTTAGATTTGACTTTTGTTTGGTTGATCACAGTCGATAGTGTTTGATGCTTCTTGTACAATCCATTTGTGTCTGGCATCATTTATCCTAATCTTACCTTGTGAGCTTTAGTCTGGATGTTTTTCCTTTCAAGAAGGCTAAGGTTCTTATCAATGGTAAGAAATCGTTGGGAGTGTGGTTAGGAAGGAATAGGAGAATATTTTTAAGGGTAAGGAAAGAGACTTTTTATTTTTTAGGCATTTCTACTTTTGCTGATTTGAACTGAGAGTGTCTTAGATATAAATTTTGTTGTTATTCTTCTCATCTAATTGCAGTTGATCGACTTTTTCTTAATCTTTGGGTGACTAGGTTTGATGCTTTATCTACCCTTGAAATTTCTTTTTTAACATTTGACAGAGAGTAGCTGTTTGCAATCCAGTGATGCTATTAGATGAAATTGATAAGACAGGATCTGATGTGCGGGGAGATCCAGCTTCAGCTCTTCTGGAGGTTCTTGACCCTGAACAGAACAAAAAGTTCAGTGATCAGTATCCTAATCTAACATATTTTATTTATCTGTACACAGCCCGCATTTTGGTCATAGAGTTAGCTTTTAGCTTCTGTATGTTTTTATGAAGGCAGGGATGAAGGTAAGAATAATTTAGTTTTAAAAATTGAATGTTAAGCATTAGGGCATTGATAACTTCATTTTTGTAATCAAGTGTTATTTGGTCCGTCGTTATGGATATTCCTGGTGAATAAATGTTTTCTTGGAAAAAAAAGAAAAAAAAAAGGCAGCTATGGAGTTCAAAGTACTGGTTCTGAATTGAAGGTTTTAAATAGATCAAAACTTCAATGTTCTTGGAAATGTCTGCCGAGGCGTCAACTTTTTTCTTCTGTTTGTGAAATTTGTTTTTGTGAGAGTTGAAAGAAATAATAGGCTCTTAAGGAAATAAATAGTGATTGAATGTCAAGGTTTCATATTTGAAAAGAAATGATACTTATTGAGGATGAGGTTGAAATCATGAGTGAGCTGCATAATCAGCTTAATCTTTTTTTTTTTTTTTTTTTTTTTTTTGTAGGAACGTTGTGTAGATTTTGCATTTCGTTTTTTCTCTTTGCTGTCCTTTTTGTGGTTAAGTATATAATTGGTGTCCATACTATTTCTATGTACTCACATCTAAATTTGCTAAGTATGTTTTGTGCTTAGTGCTGTTGCAATTCTAGAACTGTTTCATTTTCCTCAAGTTACTCGGTGTGATTCTTTAACCAATGATCAACAGTTATTTGAATGTCCCATTTGACCTTTCAAATGTTGTATTTGTGGCCACTGCTAACAGAATGCAGCTCATACCTCCTCCTCTTCTAGATAGGATGGAAGTCATTGAGCTGCCTGGATACACACCAGAGGAAAAACTTAAGATTGCAATGTACCATTTGATTCCACGAGTTTTGGAACAGCATGGGTTAAGCGCTGAATATCTTCAAATTCCAGAGGTAGTTAACTCTTACTGTAATGGTTACAATTAATAGTTCTATCAATATGATAATTTCCAGAATGTCCTTCTCACTGGTATCAGACGAGTACAACTGGAAGATGTTTCAAGCGTCTATTGACTGTCTTTTGCTCACTCTTTTCTAGTTCTACCATCATTCTCTTTACTCTATCAATCCTACATTCATCATGAGCCAAACGCCTACCCTCCCCTGCTCAATAGCCTTGCGTACCGTGCCCATTATTCCTTGTTTTCCCTTTCTCTATTCTTGCATGTGTACATATATTTGTACCATTGGGGGCCTATTGCAGTGCTAATTGCTGTGTATGCTCTAAGAACTATCGGAGGCTCTATTACAACTATGAATATCCGACAGAACCTTTGTGTTGGCTGTCTCATGATTCTTGCTTCTGGGGGTACTTACTGTTCCAATCTTACTGCTATCCAGTATTTCTTTTGCTGTCCCAAAAGTAGGAAGGCTAGGTCTGACTGTGATATGGTATGATGATTAGAAATGCATGCACATTTTTATTTTTCTTGTGTTGAATAATTCTCTTGAGCCTGTTTGGTTATGCGATCCTACAACATATAATGTGTAACAGCTTGTCTTCAACTTAAAACGGGTTTCTTTCCATCTATGGACATGCAGCATCAATGCCATGTGTTGTTTCACATCTCTTGTACAATTTTCTGTATTATGTATGAAAACAATTTACAAATATATTGTTTATTGTGATAGGCTATGGTTAAACTTCTGATTCAAAGATACACTAGAGAGGCTGGTGTACGAAACCTCGAGAGAAATTTGGCTTCCTTGGCTCGTGCTGCTGCTGTTAGAGTTGTGGAAAGGGATCAAACTGTCCCGTTGAATAAAGATGTGCATCAAGTTTCTTCTCCTCTGTTGGAAAATAGATTTTCTGATGGAGGTGAAGTAGATATGGAGGTCATCCCAATTGGAGCAGATCACGAGATACCAAACCCATTGAGGATAGCCTCTCCATTGGTTGTTGATGAGGCTATGCTTGAAAAAGTGCTTGGGGTAATAATTCTCATGACCTTGTGTGTGTTGTTAAATAAATATGTGCCAGTCCCTTGAAAGTTGAAACTATCACTAGTAGACATGCTATTTAGAAAGCTTCTTATCCTCTCTTCTTCTTGGTTGGAATTTTTAGAAAGCATATTCCATATGTATTTTTATTCTTGTTTCTGTGTTGCAGCCTCCACGGTTTGAGGACAGAGAAGCAGCAGAGAGAGTTATAACACCTGGGATATCCGTTGGATTGGTTTGGACTGCCTTTGGGGGAGAGGTTCAGTTCGTGGAGGCTACAGCAATGTCAGGAAAGGGAGAATTACATCTCACTGGCCAGCTTGGTGATGTCATTAAAGAATCAGCTCAGATAGCCCTTACCTGGGTATCATATTCATCTTGATACTTGTGTTTTCATATACATATTTTTATCACTACAAATGAGTAATGATTGACCTTTACTGGTTCTATGTCATAAATTCTACACTCAACAATCTTTCTATGCTATAATTTAATATTGTAGATCATTCAATCGTGTTATATAAGGATCACATCTACCATCATTTTTTCTATTCGTTGGCTTCGATGACCTACCTTGACTTAACTCATAGGACCTTGATAGTAACCCTCTAGTGGTTATTACAGTCCATGATGTTTTGACTTAGAAATCACTACTAATACCTGTATACAAGGTTTTCACGTCCATGGTGCACATTTAATGGCATTGTTACCTTTTACAGATATTTTCAAGGGGTTGACCATTGTATAATTACAGGTAAGAGCAAGGGCGACAGATCTGAAACTGGCAGCTGCTTGTGAGTCCAATCTTTTGGAGGGTCGTGATATTCATATACACTTTCCTGCTGGTGCGGTGCCTAAGGATGGGCCTTCAGCTGGTGTGACTCTTGTAACAGCTCTGGTCTCATTGTTTGGTCGGAAAAGAGTAAGAGCTGATACTGCAATGACAGGAGAGATGACTCTGAGGGGTCTTGTTCTACCTGTTGGTGGCATCAAGGATAAGGTATATCTAATATTTTTCTTCTTACTGTATTTTGAACGTGTATTAATATTTTCTTTCTCTACCAATTCCTTTTTGTTCTTGTAAAAGTAGTTACAAAATTTTGAATTAACATGTGGTCTACAAGTTTCTATGCATGTATGCCGATTGTGATGCCCAGTGGGATTCGGTCACGAGGCCTTCTTGTAATTGTAATTATGGGTCAAAGTCCTTCCTCAGTAGTTAAAATTAGGCACCTTTTTTTTAGGCTTTTTTTTTTCTGCTTGTATGCTTTCATGAAAGTGCAATTTTCTTTCTTTTTTTTTTTTTCTTTTTTTTTGAAGAATGCTTACACCTTTATTGATATCATCTATTGTTTACAATATATTTTGTGTATCACTATCATGAAAGTGGTGTGTTCCTCTAGAGAAATTGTTAGCCATCCTTGGGTTCGTGGTACACTTTGCATTGAATTCTCTATGAGAAATCTCTGGTCTCGAAGCTTTCAGCTCTGACCTCTGTTTGAGGGTGTGAATGTTTATATAATAAGCATTCATGTCCAAGAAATGGATTAAAACATGTTCGTGGATTGTGAATGGCTAATGCAAGTGATCTTTTACAGATACTAGCTGCACATCGTTATGGGATAAAGAGGGTTATTCTACCAGAGAGGAATTTGAAAGATTTAGTGGAAGTTCCTTCAGGCGTGCTTGCTAGTTTGGAGGTAAGATTCAATATACATGCAATTATTTGTATAGGAATGGGCCTTATTACTATGTTAGTATCACTATTGGAATTATCCATCCAATGCTTATTACTTGTTTTCTTCTTATTAGATAATATTAGCCAAGCGGATGGAAGACGTACTCGAGCAGGCTTTTGAAGGTGGGTGTCCATGGAGACTACACTCGAAGTTATGACAAGAATACGTGGCGAGATTATCATCTAGAACCCGAATAATTGAACATTAGCACGTTGCCTTATCCATCGGGTAAAATACGCTATCAATTTGGTTGAAGCTAGTGCTGGTGCTGGCTAATCAAAATATGTGATGATTTCTCCATGTTCTGGTCAATTCTTCTGCAAGAAGGAAGTCACCCAATTTGCTGCAGAAAGTTGCAAGTCTTTGGATCCTGTAACCATATGCATAAAAAACCATGGTATGTAATATTCTTTCATCTTATCAAATGCTCATCTACTGCAGTTGAGCCCCCAGTTATCGTCATTTTTATTCTCGTGCTTATTCGTCCTGTAATTATGAAAACGTCTCGTATTTATTATAGAAGCAAATCTTATCCCTCCCTCTATAGCGTTTTTAAGGAAGTGTATGTATTTTTAAGTACACAGGTTGGGGCTGTACTGAAAGGGTATATTGATGTATAACTAATCTAACTAAATAAATACAACTGGTTCAACCATTTGATTTCATTTGCTTAGGGAAGTTTGTTCCATTTATTGGCACTAAACGTTGAGGTAAGTTATAAATATACCTGAACTACTTTCTCCATTTAACTACAGTATGAGCTATTTCTTTTTCACAATTTTGTAGCCATAAAAATACATGTCTACTCGTGTTGGGCTTGTAACGTTGCGCACAAATGCCATAGATACGAAAACTTGTGCACACTGTCGTAGTTTCCTTATTTCAAACTAAAGGCAAAGTCCATACCCTTGGCCTTATGGACCATCGAGTGCCTTGCAGTGTTTCATGACTCAAGGATTCAGACCGAAGAGACCAACTCAACTCGATCAACATTGGGAGGAGGTCGACTGCCATTTCAGACATTTTCTATTTTCCATCTCCATCCGCCAGATGAAGAAAACACAACATTCAATTGCATCAACCAAAAATTTCTGTTCAAGCTAGCTATCCTCAGCAATAGAATTTATAAGTTGGCATGCTTGATAGAAGATCAAAGTAAAAATAGCCTTCAAATTTCTTTACCATATCACCTATCCTTGAATGAAGATAAGCTAAATAAACAAAAGGCATTAAAGATGGGACTTCATAAATGGAAGGAGCTCAGTATGTATTTGGTATGTGGTATAATTCAATCTAACAAGCCCGGAGATGTATACCATATAAAATACATCCATTCCTCTGGTAGTAGCAGTCACTCGGCAAAAGAAAAAGATATTAGTTACTTCCTATATAGTCTATGGCCATCTTCTACTTGATCAAAAGATAAAGCAGAGTACAGGTACACGTCACGGAGAGGTGAAAGGATGATAGGCAAGTTTTCACCAGCTGCTGCTGCTGCTGTTGTACAAAAATGTCATGACTGCTGCTGCTTCTGTAATTTAATGAATCAGTTGCCCCAGATTTACACATCACACAATGATTCCGATCCTATGTATGTATGTATTATGAACCCTTCTTCCCCGCCGAAACTGGTGCCATGCAGTGCTCCATCGCACAAAATAACATTTGTAGTTTTTATTCATTAACACAAAACCTCAAGTAGGTATATGGGTTTATCTTTTCTTTCTCAGCCCTGGATGTGCCGCCCTTGTTTTGCTGACCGTCCTCCGTCTTTCGTCCACTCTCGAGTACTAATAGATTGCCAAATCACATGTTTGTTACCAACAATGGCAGTGGATAGAATAATCATACTGACCAAAAAATGGCAAGCTTTTCTGCAACCAAGAGGCAGACAGTTGCACACACCAAGTTGCTGGATGCAAAGACTACCCATCACCGCTGTGAATCCCTCCTACACCCTCTCAACCACTAAAGTGAATTTTCTGATTTTGAGAGCTCTGGCCCTGCTGAGGCAGCTGTGGTGGGGCCTGCACGGTAGAGGGCTGTGTGTTGTAATGTGCAAAGGGCTGGGAGTAGAGAGAGTTCATCATCCCCTGCTGTAAAATTATCAGTTTTTTTTTTTTTCAGCAACCAAAAGAAGAAGAAAAAGCGCCAACCAGAGAAGAAAAAAACGGTCAGATTGAAACGAGTAACACTTGGCCATAGCGAATTGATGACTCCCCACTTGTTTGATGATAATGCTTGTGAGGAGCTATAACAGGCCAAGCATTACCACACCCTATTATTCAGTAAAATTTGACCATAAGCATCAAAGCATCGTCAAAGCATTAAGAGAAACCTGGGATTGTAGTGGATTTGCATTGGCCACGTTATAGTGACTTTGAGAGGCTTCATCTAGTGAAGGATCACTAAAACCAACTTGCGTGAATAGACCTTGTGAACCATGATTCATGTAATCCTGTGGGACAGATGTAGATTAAAACCAGTGGAAACTTTTGATATCAAATCAAAGAATGAAAAAGGGAAGAAGAAAACCTGTGACATGAAATCGTTTCCTGTTCCAAAACGGGAATATCCAGATTGAGAATTCTGATTCAGGAAGCTCCCTGGAAAGCCACCCTGTGCTCCTTGACTAACATAATCAATGGCATATCCAGTTTGAGAGGCCTACAGGTAACCCAAAAGAGATTATTAAAAGTTAATTGGACACATCCACCATCCACCAAAAAACAGAAACAAAAGATTCCAAGCTACTATGGTATATCACAAAAAAATTCGACATCCCTAAACCTCCGAATGGTTTATTGTTACTCTGGTAAGATAGAGCAAACAATTGATTGCATAGACTGCTCTCATTTCTGATTTTAGCATCCAATTTGTACCAAAGGAACACATCCATTTCATGATTGAAACATATATCCACACAAAGGCTAAATTATACAAAATACTCCTCAACTTTGAAATAAAACATGAGCGCTATTGCAAGCCAATCAAGCAAGAAATATTCCACATGTAGGCATGGTCTAGAAAGTACCTGTGTGGAGAAATCAGTAACATTATATGGAACATGCGATCCCTGGCTTTTAAAGTCATCACTCAAGAAGTCCTGATTGTAATCACATATATAACTTAAGAAAAGTATATCATACCAACACAGAAAAACTGAACATATTAAACACCAATTACTACCTGAGAAATTCCTCCCATGGAGTACCCCTCACGAAACGTCTGGTTAGGTGGCTGAACAGGCATCTATTGAAACAAAGACACTTTTAAGACATAGGGTAATCATCAAGGTGGATAGTATGAGAGGGAGAGAAAATACACACATTGTTAACAAAACCAAGTTGAGACAATGGACCACCCACCGATGGTTGGCTATTGGGACTCTCCAAACCAGGAAAGTTAAAAGTGGAACCAATATTTCCAATATTTTGTTGAGAGGCTTGCTGATTTGGAAACTGGCTACCAATAGGAGCACCCGCATTTCCCCGCCCTGCCCCAAAACCCCTACTTCCTGGTTGAGGAACATGAGGAACAGCACCAACTGGTCCATGCACAGCTCCACGAGTTGGGATTGCATACGGCTGCGGAGGACCACCATGAAATGAAGGGATGGGAACTCGTGGCATGGGATAACCAGAAGCATGCACTCCAGGCTTTTGGGCACCATTGGGCAGGTGAGGAGGAAAGTACGAACCTGAACAAAGTATAAGATTTAAGTAGTCAACCAATAAAATAAAATAAAAGGACAAAAGAGAACCCATCAATAGAGGTGATGCATGCCATCAAAAGGCACAGTCTACATGGTCAGAAATGAGCCATTTACTCAACGTGCATCCTTGAGAACTTTTGAAGATTGTTAAATGTCAGACAGAGAAAACACACCTCTACCACGACCACTTCTTCTATCAGCATTAGAGCCAGATGGGGCAACAGGTCCAAAATTATCATTGGGCACAACTCCAGGCCCACCAGCAAAGAAAAGGCGACGATCATTGTATATCTGCATGTGCAGCATAAATTTTTTTAGGTAAGAAATCACACTTCCATGAAGAAAAAAATGAAAGAACACAACATACAACGATCATTACACCCCCCCCCCCCCCCCCCCCCCCCCCCCCAAAAAAAAAAAAAAAGGAGTCTCGCCCTATCTATCGCAGCATAAAAATAATAAAAAGTTAACAACGGTCTACCTTTTTAGGTTTCTGAAACTGAATCATGCTTTGTTTTAAGTTATTCAGAGGACCCTCAACCAAGCACTCATGTTCCTGCCAGACATTGATGATAGCAAGTCAGAAACACAGCAAAGGCTTAAACATGATAGATGAAAATATGTCATAATAAATCAAGGACCTCAATAACTAATGTCGCATCAGGAGGTTCCAATAACTTACATAAATTCCATATAAACATAATAGTTGAGAACAAAATACCTTGTAATGTGTTAATAAGCTATTCCACAGTGGTTGTTTACTCAAAACCTTTGGGTTTCCAAGAATGACAATACCATATCGAGCTCGTGTTAAAGCCACATTGAGTCTGCGAGGATCGTTAAGGAATCCAATGCCCTAAAAGGAATAGGCTTTAGTAGTTACTCCAGAATGACAACCTTATTGAAAGAAAAAATGAGAACAATAACAAACTAAATAATTGATCCACAAACTAAAATGTTAAACATCTTATAGTTTCATCACATTCTTTCTAGAATATACGTACAGCAGTCAGAAAGTGTACACTACTACTATTTTCAAGTGAATCGGTGAGCCACAAAAAGCATAAAAGATATAAGATATAACTACCTTCTCCAGTGAACATATATAGAACAACCTTGTATCAAAATATCTGTATCCGATAATCTCATTTCAGAACCCATTTTATACTCTCAACAAAACAGTAGTACCATGCTTCATATGTCACCCCACATCCATGGGGAGATAATTAAGGGGAAGGAATGGGTAATCTAAGAGTTCGCAAACGAAGTTTCAGTTGAAAAACACAGTAGCTACACCAGAGAATGTTTTAGTAGGTAACTAACCTGATGTTCATTACTCCTCACACATGACAATATGATATAATCTTTTTCCCTTCCTTGAAATGAATCCACGCTTGCAACCTGTTAACAGAAACAGTGCAAAATTGCATCTTGTAGCAAGGATATCCGCAATCACTTTACGAGTATTACCTCAATTTCTTTGTAAAGTTGCTGTCTGAGAGCACCATTTCTTGACATATAGTTTACAATGTATGCTCTTTGTCCCTCATACGGGGTGATAACTCCAATCTATAGCAATCAGTATATAGCATACATGAAAAAAAAAATTAAAATAAAAATAAAATAAAAAATGAAATTGAGTATCATCCTAACAACCGAAGATGACAACTAATGTACCTGACTAGGGACTACACCACTCCTTAAGAAAGTAGTCACAATTTTTTCTACATTTGCTGCCTCAGTTCTATTTAGGTAGGAAGTTCCACTGGCACTTATCTCCTCTTGTCCCATCTAAAAATATTCAATGTGAAAATTCAAAACATGAACGGAAGCAAAACAGAAGAAAAATACAACTTAGAAACACCACACACAAGGTAAGTTAGCAGAACACATGCTATGTCAAAACTGAAGAATTCATTCTCCTTTAATACAGAATATACATTCGAAGTGTCCAATTGACGTTTATTCCCTAGGATATACAATCAAAATCTTCAAAGCTCTAAATACATCATATAAAGTTTTTAAGTTTTATTGGACTTCTACATCTCCAAACTTAGAGCATATTCCTCCTTCCAAGACTACTAATTCTAATATCCTAACTTCTCTATGGTTTTTTTTCTATCGGAGATCGACATGTAGCTCCAAAATGGAACCCCCCTCCCCTTCCTTCCTCCTCTTGATCAAGACAGATCCCTCTCCGTTTTCTGCTCTCTGATTGATACAATCTGGTTCTTCAAATTCTAAACATAACTAAATCCATTAATACCTGGACGTAGAAGAACATTGGACGGTTGGGAACTGGCCATGGGAAGTCAATGCCTGTCGATTGCCTTTCGTTGATGGTAACTCCGTTTTGTAGCGTGCCCTCATAGAAGCTATTAGAAGGAAACTCAGAAAGTGATGGATGCATCCGATATTGAACCTACAACAAAAGAGAAAAAGGAGAACATGTCATCAGAATTCTGACGCAACCAAATGTGCATTACTATCTTAATAGAAAAAATAAGACTCGAAGCAGAGACAACAAAATCATAGAAATTCTTGTATTTTAATACATAAATTACAAATCTAGAAATTTGAAAAAATAAAAATAAATAAAAAACACAAATCAAAGCATTAATCAAGAAAAATCTCTCCCCTTTCTGTTTAGGTTAATTGCTGCTAACTCTTCTTTTTTTATATCGATGAGCATCCGGACTCACTTGTACACACCTTGACTAATCAATTGTTGCTAATTCATTTGGTCAGCTGAATAAAAGTACTAAATCCCTTCAATTTCTGCAACCCCAAATATGAGAGGATCTTTTCAAATTTACCAATATGGGACAAAATAAACTCAGCCCAAGTAAGAAGCACGACCTTGCTACATTTAGTTATTTCTAAGATCCCCATATACTTCTTCCATTTCTTAAAAGTCTGGCTAAAATTGGGGCATACAGATTCTCATGGTACAAAAATAGTACCCTTAGATCCAAGCTACTGTATTATGTGCAAGGGGGAGCTGAAAGACAAGAGGCGTCTTTACATGACCAGCCCATTCATCACTACTTATTGGAACCTGATTAAATACTCGTTTGGTGGCAATTTTTCTATCCATCTCCGTGGCAATGACTAGCAATATGGTCATGTTGCTCAATAGTTAATTGCTCTCATTCTTGAGGGGCATCCATTTCAGAAGGAGAAGAAGACATTGTGGTTGAACTTTCCTACAGCTTTCCTATATTCTATATGGAAGGAACAGAACTATTACAAAGACAAAAGACAACACTTCGTTCTTTGGTGATTATAGCATTATTTCTCCTTTGTCCCATTGGAAAAGCATCTTGGAATTTCCTTGGGTTGGGAGCTCCACTTTTATTGTAATCTTATATTATTAATGAAATGTTTCTTACCAGAAAAAAAAAAAAGAAAAAAAAAACCACCCTGAGCAATCTCTATCATATATGGCAAATGATGGTTCTTTTTCTTTCATTTTTCATCTACAAGAGTTTGGGCCAACTTGCTCGTATCTCGACTAATCTCACGAGACAACTAGAATCTACTACATTTTGCTCCCTAAAAAACTTGTAGGATATTAAATCCTGTGTAAGTAACTACCATAAATTGAATTCATTCTCTTTAAATACTTCATTATTTATGTCGGGCCTTAATGCCCACTAGGTCAACCCAGGATGGTTAATGGTAAAAGAACCGTCAATATAAATTGTAATGCATGCCAAATAGCTAGATCGCAGGTATCATAGTGAGTTATAACAAACTAAGATGAGAAACTTTCCATAATTGAATATCAAAATTGAGATAAAATTAACGAGCACCCTTGAAAACATATGCAGTGTAAAAACCTAATACCTGCAACCTAATTGGTTTCACACCAAGGAGAACGAGACGCTCAAAAAGGGATTGGGCCAGTCCTGCACGTGCTGCTTTTTTGCACATAATAACAGGTCCCAGTTGGCAATGGTCACCAACAAGAACAGCCTATAACAAGAAAAGTCAGTAGAAGAAAGGAAGCAACCACTTTAATAGATGACATCCTGAACTGAAGACTCCACATGCCTGCTTTGCTCCAAGAACAAGAGGAATGAGACATTCAGGTTCTGTTGCCTGAGTTGACTCATCAATAAGAACCTAAACCAAGGTAGAATCTTTAAGTTTTAAGTTCTTTGCTTTCACGTAAGCATACAACAGACAAGATTGGTCTAACCTGACGAAATCTAAAATTTGACAAGCGAGGATCTCCAGCACCAACACATGTGCAACAAATAACGTCTGCGCTCTGTGAAATTTCCCTCTCTGTAGCTCTCTTAAGGGCTTTATATTTTTTCTCATCACTGCTAGACAACTCTCCTGTGTTAATTAGAAAATGAGAGGAAGTGTTATTGAACAAGGGAATAAGAGAAACACACTAACTAAAGCAACTATCCACCAAATTTTTAAAATAAATAAGAAATAGGCTAAGGAATAAAAAGTGGTTATTAGGATAATTATACAGGCAGCAACAGCATTTAAAGATTTTTTTTTTTTTTTTTTTTTTTTTTTTGAAGCCTCTTTTCAGGCTTTCAACGACAAGTAATTTTCAGAATCCTAAGTTAGGAAGAGCAGCAAAGTGAAAACACGGGGGTCCATCTTATTGATTTTCCTTTCC